>NC_084736.1:83503943-83512818 GCF_033978785.1 Entelurus aequoreus
GGCGACTTGTCCAGGGTGTACCCTGCCTTCCGCCCGATTGTAGCTGAGATAGGCTCCAGCGACCCCAAAAGGGAATAAGCGGTAGAAAATGGATGGATGGATGGAGATTTTCGGGAGAGGCACTGAAATTCGGGAGTCTCCCGGAAAATTCGGGAGGGTTGGCAAGTATGCCGAAAAGGAGTACGAAGAAGCAGAGCTTATGTAATCCTACCCCTTTCCATACCATAGCAATTGTATCCAATTTTTTTGTTCTCTTTAACAGAACAGTGAACAAATAAATAATATTCCATAGTAAGTACTCAGCATCAAGGGTTGGAATTGGGTGTTAAATCACCAAAATGATTCCCGGGCTGCAATTATTAAACATGCCTGTGCGTTGATTGAAGTCAGTCATGACAACATCAGCGTGGTGCTTCAAAATAGTTCCGCACACAAATTGTCAAAGGGTTATTTTTATCCCATGAAAGCATCCGTTGTCTCGCCTCTGCGTTCTCGGAATGTAAATGTGTTGCTCCCGTTGTTCCAGTGATGTGTGTAGTCTCTCGGTAGTAGCGACAGCGGTCGTCCTTCTTGTCCTTTCGCTTAAAGGCACGTCCATGAGAGGAACATTCTTTAAAAGCCTGCTACTTTTAGCTGATGACTGACATATGGCATCGTTTTTTTTTTTTATTGTAAACTCCAAACAGTCATCGAGACAAACAAAAACAACCACCGATGGTTTGTCGTCGTTAATACGCCTCAAAGGATTGCCATTAAAGCCAGGGAACAAAGTGGAACTTCAAAAGACATTGATCTTTTTTTAAATGTGGATTTAATACGACATGTCACATTCCCGTTCCCCAGCGGCTACGTATTCACAGATGGATGAAAACAAGCAAGACCTTCCGAAAAAGCATGTGGAGGCCTTTGGCTCGAGCTGTCAGTTTGAGTCGGCGAAGAGCAAGGCTTTCTCTTCATCTAAAAGGAAGACAAGGGAGTAGGGATGGATGGATGGATGAGGGCTTGGGTAAGGGTAGTCCGGTAAAGTCTGTATGTCTCTGCTTCCTGCTATACAACAGTACTATCTGCAGTGTTTGTAGCCTCTGGGCATCTCCTGGGTACTGAGCTCTGACTCTCAATCTGCTTGGCTGCCGAACCCACTTGATTTCTGCAGGCATCTTATCTGTAAGTGCTTCGGGCTTTACAGAATGATGGTTTCAAAAGGGGGCGCAGAGGTTGCAGGGTCGGTGGAGCTCAGGAGAGCTGCCAGCCGGAGGCTGAGTGGGTACAAGAGGAGGGGTAGGTCTCGGTAAAGGCCAGGGGCCGGATCGCAGGAAAAGGGCGAGAGAGGCTACGTATGTGGGTGGACGGCTTGGGTGAAAGGTGACAGGGTGGTGTAGGAGGGTCGGCCGGGCAAGTGAAGAGGGGGAGGCCTTCGCAATAATCATCATGTACTTCGTCACGGATATTTGTGGTAAACAGATTGTTGCATCTTAATGGAAAGATGATGGCAATATGTATGCCATAGTTATCCTTTGCCAGCTTAAAAGGTTATTTGTAAATATGTTCCTGGATACCAGGGTCAGACATAAGTCATAGTAGATTTATATTCCTAAATTTTAAGTACAACCTCCTTTTCAACCTATATTCAATTGAATAGACTGCAATGATAAGGTATTTAATGTTCCAACTAAGAAACTTATTTTTTTTGCAAACAATCATTAACTTGGCAGCAACACATTGCAAAATAGTTGTCACAGGCGCATTTTTACCATTGTGTTACATGGCCTTTCCTTTTAGTCCTTGCAATAGCTGGTTGAGAAATGTGGTTCTTAAACTGTAGGACAATTTGCTCAGGCATTTGTTGACAAAGTGGTGACCCTCGCCCCGTCCTTTTTTGTGAATGACTGAGGAGTTCATGGAAGCTGCTTTTATACCCAATCATGGCACCCACCTGTTCCCAATTAGCCTGTTCACCTGTGAGATGAACAGGCTAATTGAGTCCACCCCGGGTCCCAGAGTCGGGACCGCTCACCTGTGCATCGGTTGGGGACATCTCTGCGCTGCTGACCCGTCTCCGCTCGGGATGGTTTCCTGCTGGCCCCACTATGGACTGGACTCTCACTATTATGTTAGATCCACTATGGACTGGACTCTTACTATGTTAGATCCACTATGGACTGGACTTTCACAATATTATGCCAGACCCACTCGACATCCATTGCTTTCGGTCTCCCCTAGAGGGGGGGGGGGGGGGGGGGGTGTTTCTCATAGTCATTCACATCGACGTCACACTGGGGTGAGTTTTCCTTGCTCTTATGTGGGCTCTGTACAGAGGATGTCGTTGTGGCTTGTGCAGCCCTTTGAGACACTTGTGATTTAGGGCTATATAAATAAACATTGATAGATAAAACATTGATTGATGTTCCAAATAAGTGTTTGATGAGCATTCCTCAACTTTCTCAGTCTTTGTTTGCCACTTGTGCCAGCTTTTTGGAAACATGTTGCAGGCATCAAATTCCAAATGGGCTAATATTTGCCAAAAATAACGTTTTCCGGTTAGAACGTTAAGTATCTTGTCTTTGCAGTCTATTCAATTGAATATAAGTTGAAAAGGATTTGCAAATCATTGTATTCTGTTTTTATTCACCATTTACACAACGTGACAACTTCACTGGTTTTGGGGTTTGTCCATCGATCTGTGCTCGGCAAGTTGGCATTCCGGAACATAGGTATCAATCTAAGATCATTTTAAAAGGGTCGATCTATTTTATTGATAATAGAACAAGGTAAACATTGGATTTAAGAATGGCGGACTGTGTATGAAGATTAGAACTTTTAATGAAAATAATGTTTTGTCTGTCTGCCCGTCTGTGGCGTAGTCAAAGCAAAAATGGCGGGTACCAGGTGGTGGAGAAAGGTCATACCAAATGCAAACGCCACAAGAGTTAGACTACGTTCCGGCGTAAGCTCCTTGGTTCTGCTGGTCTTTATACTGCTTGTTGCAATTAGTTGTTTGCCTGCAGCTTTGCCATTGCGTGGGTGTGAAGTGCCCAGTCCTGGCGTGCAGAAGAAAAGCGGGTTTGAGTCCGCGCCGTGACAACCACAAGCTGGAGCTGGCTCACGGATCTCACAGTGCACGCAGGAGTGTAAATGTGGATGAGGTCCGAGATATAGTAAGGTGCCAGTCCAAGCAAAGTTTTAAAACCAAAGAGCAACATTTTAAAATCAATTCTAAAATGAACAGGGAGCCAGTGCAAAGGAAACTTCACCTGCAGTGTTCAGTATCCAGTATTTATTTCACAGTCCCGCTGGTTGAATTAGTTTTGCTAAAAAGTTACTGAATCGATGTCAGCAACCACACATTCTGAATTGAATCCAATTGTTGCTTAAACGAATCGTTACACCCTATTGCAGACTAAAATATGAAAACTGGAACTGGTTCGGAAAGATGCTAGGGACCATTTTCCAAAGGCTGCATTTCTCTTCAAGGTGTGGCTGCTAATGGCAGGTAGGTTGTTTCCAGCCATGTGTCGCATCAGGGCTATCTCGCACAGAGTGGGGGACTGGATGTGGAATTGTTTATCAGACTGGCTCACTCTGTCTGCTTTGTGCAGGCTTCATTACAGACTCGGCTCTGTTTGCGAGACAATATCTGTGCCTTGTTTCCTGCTCTGCTACGTGCTTGTTGTTCCAGTGCAGATGAGCCTGGGACTCTAGCGATTTATCACCCTCTCAGCGCCTCTTTGATAAAGAACCCAGCACCAACCCCCCCTAGTGTCTACGAGATAGGAGACACAAGAGGCAGGGAAATTGTCAGAAAATCTTACTGCAACTATCTGCCCATTCTGTCACTACCCTTGGGCTGGCTATATAGAACGGGAGGAGGTCGGCCAAAAAAGACAACACTCCACTGTCTCCCTTCAGTGGAAGTGAGTTAGTTTCCCACCCAGGGCCCAACCATAGCTTATGTTTCCATGCACAAAGGAAGCATTGATCTTTGTCTCCTCAATATAATCTGATGTGACTGTTTTGGGAGGGTTTATCTCTGTGCAGTCATGGATTTAAACCTTAGCCCTGGAATTTAGTGGCGTGAAGCTTGCTTGGAGCTGTCAGACACGCCCGCTCTTCTCTTCCACCGCTCGGGGTGTCATAATCACATTTAATGCTCAATGAGTCCTCACTCAAAACAACAGTTTTAGAGTTGTGTGTGTCTTTTTTCCACTGAATGGAATGGCTGGAAATGTCACCCTGTTTCAATTGATAGTACCTTCTAGAAACCAGTCACCCAGAAAAATTATTGAGATCATTGCAACTAGTGTAACTCGTATAGCCCCATGCCCTGTGTCCGTCGAATAAGGTAAAACAAACTCTCATCTGGGTCACGGCACCACTGTAACCAGCTGGTTCCAGACCCTGCGTCCTGCATTGGGCTCAAACCTGGGTCCTCCAATTGAGAGTGTGAGTAATCTAGGCATCGAGCTAAAAGCCCAAGTTATCAACTTGATGTTTACAAATGTACACTACATTAGCTAGCCTCCGTTAGACCAGCATTATGTTTTGTATTTAAATGAAATAATCAGGGATGGGAATTTATTTTGATTCTGCTTAATGATTCGGTTCATTAACAGTTCTCCTATCAATTCTTATTTTGAAAGAAGGAGAACATGAAGGTAGATTAGCATCAATTGTGTTTAGTTTGGAGCTAACATGACCTTACAAAGCCAACAGTGAGGTCTTAAAGGAGAACTGCATTTTTTTTTTCAATTTTGCCAATCGTTCACAACTTTGGCATTGATAAGGGAATCGCTTAAAAAAACGTGCAAGCAATTCCAAAGAATTGATACACGAGGAGCTGGTTCTAAACAAGAACCGATTTTTGAAACCCATCCCTAATGATACATATTAACAGAGTTATTTGTTAAAAAGAGTATAATCTTAGTTTTTGGAATTTGCAACATTTATGTTAAAAGGATATTGTCCTTCTGTATGAATTCTGATACTGGCAGTTAGTCTGCAAGCCTCTCTCTGTCACACTGCTTCCTTTTCAGTGGGGTGTGCAGGTGTCCTTGCACCACCCGCTTTGCACATGGCGAAAATTAGTGAAGGAAACCAATAGCCCCGCAGGAGTGGGCCAGGGCCTTGACATTGCGCTGGCCTTGGGGTAGGCTACTGTCTGTCAGAGGCCTGTCTATGAGGGCTGTCTGCCTTGAAAACCCATTTGTTTATCCCTGTGTGTGGTCGGGCTTCAGATCCTGGACCCCGCTGCTCTATACGCATCAGGAACCTGGATGGTTGCCTCTAGCTACTGATAAAAATTGCTGTTAACCACAGCAGGCCCCACAACACATCAATCAGTGGGTCTGCAGATAATGGCTTCTGGCTTCTGGAGCCCTTACTAAATGGTGTGGCTGAAAATCCCTTTCCAGCGGCTAAGCATCGACTGGTAGTGACACACTGGTCAGAGGTGAGGATAGAGCCGTGATTTTGAGTCACGCTGCTCAAGTTTTTGTCCAAATGGAGATACACGAGAAAGAGTCATGGGTTATTTCAAGTGACTTGTTGTTCAGTTGGCCTCAACAAAGCCCTCGTTGCTCTAAATGAACTCCTAATGGACTTTGCCAACTGCTTTTGTTTTTAAAAGAGGCTATCAACTTGTGCAATCAGCTCGGCCACATTCCGCATGTCCCCTTCGTTAGGACTGAATGGAGCTCAACAACTGGTAGTGGCTAACGGCCATGGTCCAAAGGACCAAAGGATTGACGTGAGTGCAACATATATTTTCTCTAAACGGCTAAATGGTTCATTTTCCAATCACGTTTCATCAGCCATGAAGTCAATGTATGATAATGGTTTTGGACCCTGTTAGTGGACAAGAACAATACTCATCTGGGCTTCTATTAAATCCAGTTAATTTATTCCCATCATATACCCACGTTGGAGTTCATCCAAATGAAACATAGGCTCTCATGGGTAAAAGCATTAGTTATACCCCCTAAGCTAATATCATCACTCTTAGTTTGTCCTGGATGTACTGTCCCCGAACTCACATTTTCCCCACTTATACAAAAAAAAAAGGCCTATAATGTAGCAATCAAACAATGCTCCAAGGATTTGTTTACTCCGGGCTTTCTGCCTATTAAGTTTCACTGACACTGTAGACAAATAAAAGGGTAATTCCACTTTATCATATGTTACATATACCACAATCAAGCAGCAATTACATGCTCCTTCCATTTGTAAGGGCTCCCGATGCCGACGTGGATGTTTTAATGAGGGCTGTAATGAACGCTCAGGGTGTTTGGCAAGTCTCCGAGATTGCGGAGGCTTTTATGGCTCCCCATTATAACGTACAATTTGCATCAGCAAATTACAATGCTTCATATCATTATCCTGCACCAAGGTCTGAACATAAATTAGAGCTCCAATTACAACACATCTATCTGGGAAATGGGAAGAATACTACCGCAGACCACCAGAGGTAAGCAGAGGCAGACGAAGCCTCCCCGTGGATTTTGAGACGAGGGTTCCTAGGAGGTAATACCGTCCCATAAATCGCCCCGATGGTAAACGTGTGCTTCCAAAAAGAAAATACTCTTTCGGGGGGTAACGAGCATCTGCTTGTACTGCTTTGGCTCTTTTACAATGCCATGTCTATACAGGACTATAAATATGAGCACATGGAGCATCTCTGCCTGGCCCTCAAGGTACGATCTACTCCAACACAGTCAATGATTGACTTTTTATATCCTCCTGAGAACGAAGGATGCACCGAGCCATATTTATTTTACTTCCGATCGCAATCCCTGAATTTTGATATCTGCATGTTACCGATATTATCCCCATACCAGAGCTGTTTCTGTTAACATCATTCTATTACATTTCTTGTTGATAACCCGCCGTCGACTATGAAAAACAACCATGGAAATTAGTCGAGCACATTTTTTGCGGTCGATGCTTCGTTCTTACCGTTGACAGCCTATTTATATTTGGTCTACCGGGCCAGCTAACTGAAGTATACACCATGCGAAGTGGCTCCCATAAGTTACTAAAAACACTACATTCATTATACGTCAATCAATCAATCAATCAATGTTTATTTATATAGCCCTAAACAAGTGTCTCAAAGGGCTGCACAAGCCACAAGGACATCCTCGGTACAGAGCCCACCTAAGGGCAAGGAAAAACTCACAACCCAGTGGGATGTCAATGTGAATGACTATGAGAAACCTTGGAGAGGACCGCAGATGTGGGTGACCCCCCCAGCCCCCTAGGTGAGACCGGATGCAATGGATGTCGAGTGAGTCTAGCATAATATTGTGAAAGTCCAGTCCATAGTGGATTTAACATAATAGTGAGAGTCCAGTCCATAGTGGATCCAACATAATAGTGAGAGTCCAGTCCATAGTGGATCTAACATAATAGTGTGAGAGTCCAGTCCATAGTGGATCTAACATAATATTGTGATAGTCCAGTCCATAGTAGATCTAACATAATAGTGATAGTCCAGTCCATAGTGGATCTAACATAGTAGTGAGAGTCCAGTCCATAGTGGATCTAACATAGTAGTGAGAGTCCAGTCCATAGTGGATCTAACATAATAGTGAGAGTCCAGTCCATAGTGGATCCAACATAGTAGTGAGAGTCCAGTCCATAGTGGATCTAACATAATAGTGAGAGTCCAGTCCATAGTGGATCTAACATAATAGTGAGAGTCAAGTCCATAGTGGATCTAACATAATAGTGAGAGTCCAGTCCATAGTGGATCTAACATAATAGTGAGAGTCCCGTCCATAGTGGATCCAACATAATAGTGAGAGTCCAGTCCATAGTGGATCTAACATAGTAGTGAGAGTCCAGTCCATAGTGGATCTAACATAGTAGTGAGAGTCCAGTCCATAGTGGATCTAACATAGTAGTGAGAGTCCAGTCCATAGTGGATCTAACATAGTAGTGAGAGTCCAGTCCATAGTGGATCCAACATAATAGTGAGAGTCCAGCCCATAGTGGATCTAACATAATAGTATGAGAGTCCAGTCAATAGTGGATCTAACATAATATTGTGAGAGTCCAGTCCATAGTGGATCTAACATAATAGTGATAGTCCAGTCCATAGTGGATCTAACATAATAGTGAGAGTCCAGTCCATAGTGGATCTAACATAATAGTGATAGTCCAGTCCATAGTGGATCTAACATAATAGTGAGAGTCCAGTCCATAGTGGATCTAACATAATGGTGAGAGTCCAGTCCATAGTGGATCTAACATAGTTGTGAGAGTCCAGTCCATAGTGGATCTAACATAATAGTGTGAGAGTCCAGTCCATAGTGGATCTAACATAGTAGTGAGAGTCCAGTCCATAGTGGATCTAACATAACAGTGTGAGAGTCCAGTCCATAGTGGATCTAACATAATAGTGTGAGAGTCCAGTCCATAGTGGATCTAACATAGTAGTGAGAGTCCAGTCCATAGTGGATCCAACATAATAGTAAGAGTCCAGTCCATAGTAATAATAACAATAATAATAATAACAAGCTAACTAACGTGATTAATCACCAAAATACATTAATCATGTATACATACCAATTAATTGCACAATTTGTTTTGGTTTTATTTCTTTATTTTACCTAAACTGCTGCTGATGCCTGAAAAGTTGTAGTTACAGGAAATGAAGTATGATATCTGCAGCCTATTTGCTTCTCTTGTCAATTTGGATGATGTTCCTCAATATTTGTTGAAAAAACACACAATTAGACGACTGTCTTTCATACATGATTGCGAACGATAGGCACAATCCCCCCCCCCCCCCCCCCCCCCCCCCTAAAAAAGTGCGGTATACCGATATTAGTATAGTACCGCGATACTAATCAATCATATCGGCAGTCCGATATTATCG
>NC_084736.1:83512838-83642838 GCF_033978785.1 Entelurus aequoreus
AACAGAGCTGTGTCACATTACAGCTTTAAAAAATGTTAAGACTAATTTAAAATATAAGATTATAATAATAAAAAGTAATAAAATAAGGTAAACTATAGAGTTGTGCAAAACATTTAAATAAAGATGCATATGTATACATTCAAGTAAGGATCAAAACAATTAAAATGTATCAAACTTAAGCACCTATTGAAATTGAAATTAAAACTATGTACAATTAAAATATAGGTCTACTATACTCTAAAGAGCTGTGTGAACAGAGCTGTGTCACATTGCAACTTTAAAAATGTTAAGACTAATTAAAATATAACATTATAGTAATAAAATAAGATAAACTATAGAGTTGTGCAAAACGTTTAAATAAAGATGCATATATGTATACATTCAAGTAAAGATGGCTTAAAAATAGCAGCAGTTTTCAAGTGTATTTGAACGTATATGCTCTGTTTGTGGGTAGATCTATGTACAGATGTCCGTATAGTACAAATAGTGCAGGAATAGTCTTTATGGTGGTTGTATTCCATTGGATGTCCTTTTCTTGTCGCAACGGCTCACGAATCTTGCTGCTGTGTTTGCACATTGCTTTACTTCCCCCAGTAGGTATGGGAGTTTGTCGTTAATTGTCATGTTTTCAAACTCTCTTTGGGTATTTGCCATTTGTGGGAAGTATATGTCTCTGATGTCTTGGTACAGTGGGCAGGTTGTTAGGAAGTGCAGTTCAGTTTCTACCGCACCCTGTGTGCATTGGTTGCACAGTCTGTCTTCTCTTGGGAGCCAGGTCTGCCTATGGCGGCCTTTCTCGATGGCTAGGCTGTGCTCACTGAGTCTGTACATAGTCAAGGATCTCCTTAGTTTTGGATCGGTCACAGTGCTCAGGTATTCTGCCAATGTGTATTCTCTGTGTAGGGCCAAATAGCATTCCAATTTGCTCTGGTTTTGGGTTGATTCTTTCCAATGTGTCAGATAGTTTTCTTTTTGTTTTCTTATAATTTGGTTTAGTCCAGTGTGGTTTCTGTCTGGTGGTTTTGCTTGTGTTTGTGAGCAGAGTCCCTGAACCAGCTGGCTGAGCGGGCATCTCTCTAGGGTCTCTCTGTAGGTGAGGGCTTTGTTATGGAGCGTGTCTGGGTCACTTTCTTTTAAGTGGTTATAAAATTTGACTGCTCTCTTTTGGATCTTGATTATTAGTGGGTATCTTCCTAATTCTGCTCTGCATGCATTATTTGGTGTTTTCCGTTGGGTGCGGAGAATGGATTTGCAAAATTCTGCATGCAGAGTCTCGATTTGGTGTTTGTCCCATTTTGCAAAATCTTGGTTAGCAAGAGGGCCCCAGACCTCGCAGCCGTACAGGGAAATGGGTTCTATGACGGAGTCTAATATTTTGAGCCAGATTTGAATAGGAATGTCTAGTTTGATGTTCCTTTTGATAGCGTAGAAAGCCCTTCTTGCCTTATCTCTCAGGTCGTTCACAGCTTGGTTGAAATTCCCTGTGGCACTGATGTTTAGGCCGAGATAGGTATAGTTTTTTGTGTATTCTAGGGCAGTTGTATCTAGGAGGAATTTGTGTTTGTGGTGATGGAGGCTGGGTCTTTTTTGGAATATCATAACTTTTGTCTTGGTTAGGTTGACTGTCAATGCCCAGGTCTTGGAAATGTGTGTAGAAGATCAAGGTGCTGTTGTAGACCTTCTTTTGTTGGAGACAGCAGCACCAGATCGTCTGCAAACAGTAGGCATTTGGCTTCTGTGTCTACTAGGGGGATGCCAGATCTTTCTCTGTCTCTCTCTCTTTCTCTGTCTTTCTCCCTCTCTCTCTCACTCTCTCTTTCTCTGTCTCTCTCTCTCTCTTTCTCTCTCGCTCTCTGTTTCTCTCTCTCTCTCTCTGTCCCTCTCCCTCCCTCCCGCTCTCTCTCTCTGTTTCTCTCCCTCTGTCTCTCTCTCTCTCCCTCTCTCTCTCTGTTTCTCTCTCTCTCTCTGTTTCTCTCCCTCTGTCTCTCTCTCTCTCCCTCTCTCTCTCTGTTTCTCTCTCTCTCTCAGTTTCTCTCTCTCTCTCTCTTTCTCTCTCTGTCCCTCTGTCCCTCTGTCCCTCTGTCTCTCTTTCTCTCTTTCTCTCAATTCAATTCAATTCAGTTCAATTCAAAGGGGCTATATAGACATGGGTATCACATGTTTACATTGCCAAAGCCAGCATTACAACACAATCAAAACAATTAAACATGTATCAAACTTCATTTAAAACTTAATAAACTAGAGAATTGTGCAATACCTCTCAATATAGATGCATATATGTATACATGAAAGTAAAGATAGTAGAAATAGTGCAGGAATACTCACATGCTAGATGTCCTTTTCTTGTCACAACAGCTGACAAATGTTGCTGCTGTGTTTGCACGTCGCTTTACTTCTTTCCAGCTCACCTTGTGCACATTCAATGCACATTCATTTCCACATACCTTTACAAAAATAAGTTCATTCAATGGATGAAAAGTAAAATAATATTAAGTTAACTTTACCCTTATGGATTGATGAGAAAATGTATTCTTTATTACTGAATAATAAGTTGTCTTACTGTTAGCAGGCACGTGCACAGACATTTGGAGAGGGGTTGAGTCAGGGGTCCCCAAACTTTTTGACTCGGAGGCCGAGCTGTATATATATATATATATATATACATAAATATTTACATATCAGTGGTGTGCCGTCAGGGCCAGCAAGACCTTCACTGCTGGCCTAACATAACCAGAAATCATCATCATCATAATTAAAGATCAAATTAATTTTTAATTTAATTTCCCTAAATATGTAAAAGTATTCATATTGTCTTCATGTCATATTATGCTCCTTCCAGTGCTGTTGTTTTTACTTTTAGTTTGTATCCAATCCGAATTCAGCTACTTTATGTTGCCATGCTGTACCAAATCTGCCCGGGGCCTTCAGAATCAACAATGTGTGTGCACTCTAAGTGAACAGGCACATACAGTTGATAGATAATTGTGATAGCCAATAAAATCAAGACTTGTTGTCAGTAAGGCCTTCTAGTTGGCCTCACGTTGAACGTGACATTTACACGTCCTGTGATTGGATACTCACTGGTTTGAGCCGCGGTGGTGCTGTGCAGATCAGCAGAGCCACACCCCATACCGTTAGCGGATGAATTTGAGAACACATGCAGTTGATAGACAGTTGTGATAGCCAATCAGATCACAAGTTGTTGACAGTAGCCTATCTAGGTAGCCTGATGTTAACGAAACTGTGATTAGATACTCACTTGTCACTCTAAAGTGAGTATCCAATTACAAGTTGCAACTAACTGAAGCAGGAAGTGTTGCACCATATCACCAATAGTCACTTTTTTAACCCACAAAGAAGGAGAACAAAACGTTGACTAGGCGGCAGATATATATTTGCAAAGCCATTTTCAAGAAGGATATTTAAAGAGAAACTACATCTTGCGAGACAAGGTCCCGGCGATGAAACAGGGAAATGCCCGCCACTTCCACTCCAATTAGCCGACTATGAGCGGTACCACCGGCTTATGAATGGGTGCCACAAATTGTGAGTTCAAATTTTAAATTTCTCAATTTTTTCACGTTTAAAAAACTGGGATTAGGTAGGAGTTCCGTGAAGCCATTGGAAAACGACTTCCCGAAAGCTTCGAAGCGATTCTGGACAACCATCTGCCTTCTCAGAAGGAGGGAACAGTGTACTGTCAACCCTTGTATGGTGAGGATGGTGTGCTGCTGACCTCGACTGAGGATGTTGTGCATTGGTGGAGGGAATACTTCGAAGACCTCCTCAATCCCAGCTACACATCTTCCTGTGAGGAAGCAGTGCCTGGGTAATCTGTGGTGGGCTCTCCTATTCCTGGGGCTGAGGTTCCTCGGTGGCAAAGCCCCGGGGGAGGATGAGATCCGCCCAGAGTTCCTTATGGCTCTGGATGCTGTGGGGCTGTCTTGGTCAAGAAAGTTTGATCATATTACGCCTATACTGGCTCACTTGCACTGGCTTCCTGTGCACTTAAGATGCGATTTTAAGGTTTTACTACTTACGTATAAAATACTACACGGTTTAGCTCCAGCCTATCTCGCCGATTGTATTGTACCATATGTCCCGACAAGAAATCTGCGTTCAAAGAACTCCGGCTTATTAGTGATTCCCAGAGCCAAAAAAAAGTCTGCGGGCTATAGAGCGTTTTCTATTCGGGCTCCAGTACTCTGGAATGCCCTCCCGGTAACAGTTAGAGATGCTACCTCAGTAGAAGCATTTAAGTCCCATCTTAAAACTCATTTGTATAATCTAGCCTTTAAATAGACCCCCCCTTTTTTAGACCAGTTGATCTGCCGTTTCTTTTCTTCTCTCCTCTTCTCCCCTGTCCCTTGCGAGGGGGAGTTGCATAGGTCCGGTGGCCATGGATGAAGTGCTGGCTGTCCAGAGTCGGGACCCCGGGTGGACCACTAGCCTGTGCATCGGTTGGGGACATCTCTGCGCTGCTGACCCGTCTCCGCTCGGGATGGTTTCCTGTTGGCCCCGCTGTGGACTGGACTCCCGCTGATGTGTTGGATCCACTGTGGACTGGACTTTCACAATGTTATGTCAGACCCACTCGACATCCGTTGCTTTCGGTCTCCCCTTAGAGGGGGGGGGGGGTTACCCACATATGCGGTCCTCTCCAAGGTTTCTCATAGTCATTCACCGACGTCCCACTGGGGTGAGTTTTTCCTTGCCCGTATGTGGGCTCTGTACCGAGGATGTCGTTGTGGCTTGTACAGCCCTTTGAGACACTTGTGATTTAGGGCTATATAAATAAACATTGATTGATTGATTGATTGGTTGATAAGACTCTGCAACACCGCGTGGACATCGGTGGTGGTACCTCTGGATTGGCAGACCGGGATGGTGGCTCCTCTCTTTAAGAAGGGGAACCGGAGGGTTTGATCCAACTATCGTGGGATCACACTTCTCAGCCTTCCTGGTAAGGTCTATTCAGGTGTACTGGAGAGGAGGCTACGGCGGATGGTTGAATCTAGGATCCAGGAGGAGCAGTGTGGTTTTCGTCCGGGTCGTGGAACTGTGGACCAGCTCTATACTCTCGGCAAGATCCTTAAGGGTGCATGGGAGTTTGCCCAACCAGTCTACATGTGCTTTGTGGACTTGGAGAAGGCATTCGACCGTGTCCCTTGGGAAATCCTGTGGGGAGTGCTCAGAGATTGTGGGGTATTGGACTGTCTGATTGTGGCGGTCCGTTCCCTGTGTGATCGATGTCAGACCTTGGTCCGCATTGCCGGCAGTAAGTCAGACCCGTTGGGTAAGAGATCTCACCCCAATTGGAGGAGTTCAAGTGCCTTGGACTCTTGTTCACGAGTGAGGGAAGAGTGGATTGGAAGATCGACAGGCGGATCGGTGCGGCGTCTTCAGTAATGTGGACGCTGTATCGATCCATTTTGGTATAGAAGCAGTTGAGCCGCAAGGCAAAGCTTTCAATTTACCGGTCGATCTACGTTCCCATCCTCACCTATGGTCATGAGCTTTGGGTTATGACCGAAAGAACGGGATCACAGGTACAAGCGGCCGAAATGATTTTCCTCCGTCAGGTGGCGGGGCTCTCCCTTAGAGATAGGGTGAGGACCCTTCGCCATTGCCCCTTCTTGGTTTTGGACATGTTTGTTTATGTTAAGGACTGGCTTAGAACGTCTGGTATCCGTTATATTGGGGTGGCTTCATGTCATGTCATATTTTGGTTTTGTTATCAACTTGCTGTGTTGTGTGTCTTTTTCATTTTAGCGCTCTTATTTTGGTTTCTATTTCCTGTCACTGCACATCTGTCCTGAGTGCTGCCTTCCTCACTTGTCTCTGCTCTAAACATACCTGTTACTTGTTGCTTACTTTTTAATGCCAGCCTGTTCTGCACACAGGCGCTAGATTATTTGACTTTGTAGACTGTTGCTTGGTGTGCTGTAATTGTTTGTTCTTGTGGCATTTAATTGTAGTTTTATCTTCATTATGCCAATAGATGACATCTATTAAACAGGCAAGAAGCAAGGCATCTTGCAGAGACAGAGTTACATTTTACTCATGAGGAGAGACGTATTGGGCTGTACACTTCAATCAATCATCAATGTTTACTTATATAGCCCTAAATCACAAGTGTCTCAAAGGGCTGCACAAGCCACAACGACATCCTCTGTTCAGAGCCCACATAAGGGCAAGGAAAAACTCACAACCCAGAGGGATGTCAATGTGAATGACTATGAGAAACCTTGGAGAGGATCGCAGATGTTACAGTTCCAACCTACGCTCTAAGGCACAGCCCACGTGCTTCTCTATTTATTCGGGAGGTCCCTGGTTACATCACTGAGGCTGCTTCTGAAGGAAGGGGAGTAATTTCAGCAGCCCCAGTTAGACACAATGTATGATTATTTAGAAATGGCAATGTGCTGACACTCGTGATATCGCCCTGTCTCTGCTTTGTCTGCGTCAAGGTACTCGATGTTCGCCCTTGGCAGTCAGACACAAACACTGATACGAGACGACTCGCAATCCAAGAAAAGTACAACTTCAGCACAATTGATAATAATTATAGCAACGGCCTTTAAGCTTATGAGTTGTGTGATAAATTACACATAATTATTCCGACAGCCTGCCTTTCTCTGCGTCATCGGGGTCACTCTGCAAGCAAGGCTCAAACGTGACATAAAGCCTACATATTTGTGTATCTACATGCCTGCGGTTGTAAATATGATTAGCACTCAACTGATGACACATGCTAAAGCCAGGGGACATTAAGGCCATATGGAAATGCTCGTCGGGAATTTGACTGCTTGCATCATCATTATTATCCAGGCAGAAACAGTCGTTTTCCCTCTTGGCTCCGAGCAAAGTTTTTTCCCACAATCCCCTACTGCTTGTCCTCCACCTAAGAATGCAGGCCACCACATCATCGGCTTGCTGACTCCTAATTATCTACTGTGCAGTCTGACGGGCAGATCTGTAATGAGTGTCACATCAAATGAATGCCACTTTCCCCTGCTGTCAAGAGAATGTTATACATTTACACCAGGGCTATTACTAATATGTGTTCGTAAGGGAAGATGGGTTGGATTTGCACAGTGAAAAGACTGGCAGTGCTTAAGCAGCCAACCATTGTGCATGTCAGTGCTTTGGAGGATCTTGCAATGAAAGGGCTTTGAATAATTACAATACTCAGACTAAAGGACTTTACCTTCACGGACCAAGGATGGAGTCGGTGTATCTTCTGTCATTGCTGCAAGTCTGTGCCAAAATACTGGTTGATATGCCAAAAAAGGAACATCATCAACGTGTTGGACTTTGCACCATTAAAAAATGCATCGTATTTTTGTGTCAGTTAGTAAAAAACACGTTTAGTCAATTATTGATGATGACTTGTTTTTATGGCAGTAAGTCAGACACGTTTCCAGTGAGGGTTGGACTCCGCCAAGGCTGCCCTTTGTCACAGATTCTGTTCATAACTTTTATGGACAGAATTTCTAGGCGCAGTCAGGGCGTTGAGGGGATCCGGTTTGGTGGCTGCAGGATTAGGTCTCTGCTTTTTGCAGACGATGTGGTCCTGATGGCTTCATCTGGCCAGGATCTTCAGCTCTCACTGGATCAGTTCGCAGCCGAGTGTGAAGCGACTGGGATGAGAATCAGCACCTCCGAATCCGAGTCCATGGTTCTCGCCCGGAAAAGGGTGCAGTGCCATCTCCGGGTTTGGGAGGAGACCCAAGTGGAGGAGTTCAAGTACCTCGGAGTCTTGTTCACGAGTGAGGGAAGAGTGGATGGTGAGATCGACAGGCGGATCGGTGCTGCGTCTTCAGTAATGCGGACGCTGTGTCGATCCGTTGTGGTGAAGAAGGAGCTGAGCCGGAAGGCAAAGCTCTCAATTTACCGGTCGATCTACATTCCCATCCTCACCTATGGTCATGAGCTTTGGGTCATGACCGAAAGGACAAGATCACGGGTACAAGCGGCCCAAATTAGTTTCCTGAGTGGCGGCTCTCTCCCTTAGAGATAGGGTGAGAAGATCTGTCATCCGGGAGGAACTCAAAGTAAAACCGCTGCTCCTCCACATGGAGAGGAGCCAGATGAGGTTTGAATGATTGATTGATTGATTGATTGAGACTTTTATTAGTATGTTGCACAGTGAAGTACATATTCCGTACAATTGACCACTAAATGGTAACACCCGAATAAGTTTTTCAACTTGATTAAGTCGGGGTCCACTTAAATTGATTCATTAAAGATTAAAGATTAAAGTACCAATGATTGTCTCACACACACACTAGATGTGGCGAAATTTGTCCTCTGCTTTTGTCCCATCCCCTTGGGGAGCAGTGGGCAGCAGCGGCGCCACGCCCGGGAATCATTTTTGGTGATTTAACCCCCAACTCCAACCCTTTGTTGCTGAGTGCCAAGCAGGGAGGTTATGGGTCCCATTTTTATAGTCTTTGGTATGACTCGGCTGGGATTTGAACTCCAACCTACCGTGATACAGATATATACTATCAGATATATACTATCATCATAATACAGTCATCTCACAAGATAATCACATTGAATTATTTACATTATTTACAATCCGGGGTGTGGAGGGAGGGTGGGGGGGGTTAGGTTTGGTTGTTATCATCAGTCAGGTGGTTCGGGCATCTGGTCAGGATGCCACCTGAACGCCTCCCTAGGGAGGTGTTTAGGGTACGTCCGACCGGTAGGAGGCCACGGGGAAGACCCAGGACACGTTGGGAAGACTATGTCTCCCGGCTGGCATGGGAACGCCTCGGGATCCCCCGGGAAGAGCTGGACGAAGTGGGTGCAGAGAGGAAAGTCTGGGCTTCCCTGCTTAGGCTGCTGCCCCCGCGACCCGACCGGAAGAAGATGGATGGATGGACTTGTTTTTATTTCCAATATAATGTCTGTGAGCGTGTTTTCCTGCGTATGTTTGTGTGTTATGTGGTCCGTAACGTGTGTATATTATTGTGAGTTCAGTTCAGTTTCAGTTTATGTGGAACATGCATAAGATTTAATGTCATGCGTCACACACTTCCAGTTGTTTCATTACAGCACGCCCGAAAAGGAGTAGGAAGAAGCAGAGCTTATTTAATCCTATCCCTTTTCATACCATAGCAATTTTATACAATTTCCTTGTTCTCTGTAACAGAACAGAGAACAAATAAATAATGTACCATAGCAAGCAAATAAATACTAAATACATAAACAATCTTTGTCTCAATAAAAAACAAAACAAGGGTTCAAGATGTTCATCATAATTCTTGTTCTGTGTACTTTGTGAACACTTGTAGTTTGAACAGTCTCTTAAAGTGAATCATATTGCTGCTTTGTTGGATTTCTTTACTTATTTTGTTCCATCATTTAATTCCACATACAGATATACTAAAGGTTGTAAGTGTTGTACGTGCATACACATGTTTTAAATTAGATTTTGCTCTAAGGTTATATTTCTCCTCTTTTGTTGAGAAGAATTGTTGTACATTCTTGGCTAGCTTTCTACACAATTTTTGGTTTTTGCATCATTTTAGCTGTTTGCAAATGCACCAAATCGTTGAATTTCAATAATTGTGGTTTAATAAATAAAGGGTTTGTATATTCTCTAAATCCAACATTACATTTTATTCTAATAGATCTTTTCTTGTAACACAGTTAGTGAACAAAGCGCACATTTGTAGTTATTTCCCATACTTCTACACAATAACTCAGATATGTAACACTAGTGAGCAGTAGAGAATATGAAGTGATTTTTGGTCCTTTATTCATTATTGACGTGTTTCTTGCTACTTTATGTTGTATATTTTTTACATGAGATTTCCACTTCATTTTTTTTATCTATTATTACACCCAAAAATGTTATTTTAATTTTTCTAAGTGCATCGAACATCTAATTGTTTTGTTGTTTTTTCTACTGTACATCAAGTGAGGTTTGCTGGTAAAACATTGCCAGCAAATTTACAAAAACATGTTTTGTCATCACTTCTGAGAATGAAGAGCACAGAAGAAAAGGTCATTTCAAACATCAGTGTGAGATAAAAGATTGTAGAAATATATTCCGATTGAAAAAAATATATAAAGACAGAACAATAATATCATATGGACAGCCGTAAGTGTCTACATTTTGCTTTATATTTATTATTTTACTTATATTTTGTCTGGTCTTGTATTTGTTTTGTATCATCCCGTGAAGTGTATATTACTTTTTTTGTTCGGTTTGTACTTCATGAAATGTTGCACTTGTTGGGTTTTTTTTGTTTGTTTTCATGATATTTGGATGTATTTGTTTGGTTTGTATGCTTGTGAATCTGGACCAGGCCCGGCCCTAACCAATCTGGCGCCCTAGGCAAGATTTTAGGTGGCGCCCCCCCCACATCGGCGGTGAAGTGTATATACTCACAAGAAACCGAATAGCTTTGTCTTTGACCTTTTTTTTAACTTAAAGAAAGCAAATTAACAATCAGAATAGTTAACAGGATTTAAAAAAATATGGATAAATAAATTAATACAAAAAATAAAAAATGAATATATGAAATACAATATTTTTTACATACATAAACACAAAATAAAACGTGTCAACAAGTTGCATAAAATACATTAAAAATACAATATAAATAAGGCACTGCACAAAACAAGATATCAAACCAGTATGACTTTAACAACTATATTACAAAAAAAGGGGATCCTACAGAGTTCTCTATTTGTGCTTTTTAATATTGCATTAACTAGAATGACTTACAAATTACACCAGAAAGTACTGTAATTACCTAACGTTACATTATTATTTTCCATAACAATTTAGCCCCTTTCCACAATATTAACCCAACGTTAAAACAGAACTAGCTATTTATTGATTAGCAATTGCCGAATCATGTAACATTAGCTTAATGCTAAAAAGCCAGGTTACTATCACATTCTGTAACAGACAAATAATTTCATGTAGGCTAACGTTACCTACCTGCTACCTCTGTCTTTTTCTCGTTTCTCCTCTTCTTTTCTCTTTTTTCTTCCCTGGGCACCTGGCAGTTTTGGGCCGTTTTGACATCTTGTGTTGATTTTTTGATGTGGTGACGTCCAAAAAGAGTCATGATACGGAGAGGGAGGGGGCGCACCCTGCCGGGGGAGGGGGGGGCGTAATGTTGTAACAAATAATATTTCTATTAAATAGGCTTTACTTTGCATTTTAATTAACGTGGGATTATTTTATGTATTTAGAAATAATAGTACCAACTTTTTTTTTTTTTCCCCTCCAACATTCGTGGCACTGTCGTGGCGCCCCCTGATGGACGGCGCCCTTAGCATTTGCCTATACGGCCTATGCCACGGGCCGGCCCTGATCTGGACTATCCATGAAGTAAGACTACTTATTATGTTGAAGGGGGCAGGAAATAGAAGATGTTCTTCATCCTGTTCCTTCTCAAGCATGGGTGTGTAAATATGTGTTTAGTTGCTCAACTTTAATTGTCTAGTGATCAAAAATGCACACCAATGAAGGAGATAACTAAAAAATTAATGAAAAGGAAAAAGGTTGCAGTTACTTCAAAGCGCCAGTAGGTGGCAGCACATCCAAAGCCAGCGTGTGTATGGTGTAACAGTACACCAGTTATTTCAATGTCAATCATATATTATAACTTATGTGTTTGTTTAATTTGTATTAACAACATCAATAATGTTGATAGTCCTATAAATGTCTTCTTGTATGTCTTTGTAGGGAAGAGGAAGGGCTTCCTCTCTTCATCATCATCATGTTGTCTGAGAAACCTTCACATTGAAGATGTTCATTTATGTGATGACAAATGTTCCAACAAATATATGAGGGCACTTTTAGTGGGAGAATATTTTCGGGGACAAAGTTCATAGACAATATATCCTGAAGGAGTTTACAAAAGTTGAGCTAAGGAAAACAAGGACAAGATATATTACGGACCCAATTCTTCCCAAAATTAAAGAAATACAATTTAAAAAGTATTAATGGTATATACCCTTCAAAGGATTTTTTTTTTTAAACTTAAATTGAACATGGCGGTTGATGGCTGTTATGCTATAGATCAGGGGTCACCAACCTTTTTGAAACCAAGAGCTACTTCTTGGGTAGTGATTCATGCGAAGGGCTACCAGTTTGATGCACACTTAAATAAATAGCCAGAAATAGCCAATTTGCTCAATTTACCTTTAACTCTATGTTATTATTAATAATTAATTATATTTACACTTAATTGAACGGTTTAAAAGAGGAGAAAACACGAAAAAAATGACAATTAAATTTTGAAACATAGTTTATCTTCAATTTCGACTCTTTAAAATTCAAAATTCAACCGAAAATAAAAAGAGAAAAACTAGCTAATTCGAATCTTTTTGAAAAAATTAAAAAAATAATTTATGGAACATCATTAGTAATTTTTCCTGATTAAGATTAATTTTTGAATTTTGATGACATGTTTTAAATAGGTTAAAATCCAATCTGCACTTTGTTAGAATATATAACAAATTGGACCAAGCTATATTTCTAACAAAGACAAATCATTATTTCTTCTAGATTTTCCAGAACAAAAATGTTAAAAGAAATTCAAAAGACTTTGAAATAAGATTTAAATTTGATTCTACAGATTTTCTAGATTTGCCAGAATAATTTTTTTGAATTTTAATCATAATAAGTTTGAAGAAATATTTCACAAATATTCTTTGTCGAAAAAACAGAAGCTAAAATGAAGAATTAAATTAAAATGTATTTATTATTCTTTACAATATAAAAAATAAATTTACTTGAACATTGATTTAAATTGTCAGGAAAGAAGAGGAAGGAATTTAAAAGGTAAAAAGGTATATGTGTTTAAAAATCCTAAAATCATTTTTAGGGTTGTATTTTTTCTCTAAAATTGTCTTTCTGAAAGTTATAAGAAGCAAAGTAAAAAAATTAATGAATTTATTTAAACAAGTGAAGACCAAGTCTTTCAAATATTTTCTTGGATTTTCAAATTCTATTTGAGTTTTGTCTCTCTTAGAATTAAAAATGTCAGGCAAAGTGAGACCAGCTTGCTAGTAAATAAATAACATTTTAAAAATAGAGGCAGCTCACTGGTAAGTGCTGCTATTTGAGCTATTTTTAGAACAGGCCAGCGGGCTACTCATCTGGTCCTTACGGGCTACCTGGTGCCTGCGGGCACCACGTTGGTGACCCCTGCTATAGAGGATGTCAATCTTGTGTGTGTGTGTGTGGAATGTGAGAGTGGACATGTGTGTGTGTGTGTGTGTGTGTGTGTGTGTGCGTGTGTGTGTGTGTGTGTGTGTGTGTGTGTGTGTGTGTGTGTGTGTGTGTGTGTGTGTGTGTGTGTGTGTGTGTGTGTGTGTGTGTGTGTGTGTGTGTGTGTGAGAGAGAGAGAGTGTACATGTGTGTGTGTGATACTGTAAACCACCAATCTGTTTCACTGGATTCAGAATAAAACCAAATGTGTCTAACCCAACAATGTCAGTATTTGAATATTGTTACTTGAAGACTTATTCCTGCTTATAATTATACTGTTAAGAAAGTATTGTCTTATACTTTGCCTAAAATGAGAATGCATCATAATCAGGGGCGGCTGGTGAATTTTGTTTTAGGTGGGGCTGAAAGTTTGTAAAGCAAACCCCTGTAGGGGGCGTCATCCTCCCCCAAAAGATTACTTTGTGATTTTAAAATTTGAAAAACTTATTGGGGTGTTACCATTTAGTGGTCAATTGTACGGAATATGTACTGTACTGTGCTATCTGCTAATACAAGTTTCAATCAATCAAAAAAAACATAGGTTTTCAGAGAACTATATACTAGGGATGTCCGATAATGGCTTTTTTGCCGATATCCGATATTGTCCAACTCTTAATTACCGATACCGATATCGATATCAACCGATATATACAGTCGTGGAATTAACACATTATTATGCCTAATTTGGACAACCAGGTATGGTGAAGATAAGGTCCTTTTTTTTTTTTAAATTGTAAAATAAAATAAGATAAATAAATTAAAAACATTTTCTTGAATAAAAAAGAAAGTAAAACAATATAAAAACAGTTACATAGAAACTAGTAATTAATGAAAATGAGTCAAATTAAGTGTTAAAGGTTAGTACTATTAGTGGAGCAGCAGCACGCACAATCATGTGTGCTTACGGACTGTATCCCTTGCAGACTGTATTGATATATATTGATATATAATGGGTTGGTGCACTAATTGTAAGTGTATCTTGTGGTTTTTATGTTGATTTAATAATTTTAAAAAAAAAATAAAAAATTTAAAAAACGATACCGATAATAAAAAAACGATACAGATAATTTCTGATATTACATTTTAAAGCATTTATCGGTCGATAATATCGTAACATCTCTACAATATATATATATATATATATATATATATATATATATATATATATATATATATATATATACATATATATATATATATATATATATATATATATACATATATATATATATATATATATATATATATATATATATATATATATATATATATATATATATATATATATATATATATATATATATATATATATATATATTGAATATATACTTCTCAACTCTGCTCATTTGAGCAGGAAAACGCTGAACACCATCTTTGTTTCCTACCTGTCAACTGTCAGTTGAGGCTGCTCGCCGGCTCCTCGTCACCACTTCAAGATGGCGGCCCAATTTCTCGCGTCACAGCAGCCAATGCTGCGTCTACTTATAACATGTCTATGGGGATCCACCTCGGTCCACACTCCATTTCATTAGGTGGCGTTAATGCGCACCAGAAGGTTGCTTGCCAACCGCCATTAAACAAAAGAAGAAGAAGAAGAAGAAGAAGAAGGACGCGTTATCTGTTGATTGTCCAATAGCGATACAGGAGACAGGTATCATCATTGCGTTGTCTGTTGATTGTCCAATAGCGATACAGGAGACTGGTATCATCATTGAGTTGAAGTTGGCGGTTGGGTGAAATTTAGCTCCTTATTATTAATTTCCTAAACTTCTGGAGTCTTTCTCGAGCATCCAAACGTGAGTACTTCTAAATGTGTGTACTTACTATTAATGGAGATAATGTGTATGAAATGTACAATAGTTAAATTAGGCGTGGTTGTCAGCTAACGTTAAAGCCCGCCAATGTAATAATTAAGTAGTTTCCGGTGTACTTGGCCTCATTAAAACTGTACGCGGGAGATTTGAGCCATTTTGCGTTTCCGAAGTTTAACTCCAAAATAAAGAGGTCTTGAAAACAAGGCGCCTTCCGACCTTTTTCCGCCATGTCATGTTGCTACATCACCATGCTGTTAGCAGGATGCTAGCTCGTTGTAGCTGTACTTCTATTCTTTTTTTCTTAACTAGTTACATTTACTTCGGCAACCCTATTAGGCTCAGATTAATTTTTAATAAAGCACTGAAGCAAATGCTATCCAAATACATGTTATTGAGGCGTCATTTGTCCTGTGGAGACTTTTTTCCTGAACAAAAAGTCAAAGACAGGCCAAATGGTCACAAATACATGATGACGTCATGTGTCAAACTCGAAACCCGCGAACACCTGAAAACAATTTGCGTCAAAGTAATTATTTTCTTACTAAATGTATTCCTCCTTTCTATGTTGATAGAAAGAAATGCATTTGTATATATTTTTATTGCCGGACGTTTTTTTTTGGTTTTTTGTTTTTTACATATATCGATATTTCATTTCATTTCATTTTTATTTATCTCCTTCATTGATGTGCATCTTTGATAGACAATTATAACACAATTATTCAGTTACACCGTTACACACCAATGCCTGAGAAGGAGCAGGATGAAGAAAAATCTTATATTTTCCTGCCCCCTTCACATAATACATAGTCTTACTTAATGATATGTGAACCAACAATTACATCCAAATATAACCAAAACAAAACAAAACAAAAAAACACAAGTGCAAAACTTCATGAAGTACAAACCGAACAAAAAAACAAAAGAAGTAATATACACCTCACGGGATGATACAAAACCAGGCAAAAAACAAGTAAATTAATAAATATAAAGCAAAATGTAAACACTTATGGCTGTCCATATGATTTTATTGTTCTGTCTTTATATATTTTTTTCAATTGGAATATATTTTTACAATCTTTTATCTCATTATAAAGAGAATTCCATAGTTTAACCCATATCGGCCAATGTTCCCTCTAATTTTTCATGTGTGTGAGAAAACGCCAAAACTTCCTGAGCATTCAGTGGAGCCCATGTGGCCTTATGCCTTTTTAATTTTCCTGAAGGAATCAATAAAATACTATATCTATGTGAGCAACATCAGACATGCACACTGTGGCTACACCAGCAGCACACCTGTCCCAAACCTGACCAAATAACAAGTTCAATCTCCATCCATCCATCCTTTTTCTACCGCTTGTCCCTTTCCAGGCATGTGATTTTTCCGTCTAAAGTCGGAATTCCGTCTTTTTTAATCTCGGGGGGGGGGGGGGGGGGGGGGAAATTATCTTCCGTTTTTCCGGGTTTTTTTCGACCCTAAATCAAGATTCGAGACGTAGTTTACATTACGCCGTAGTTGATTGGTCGATATGTTCCTTGTGACCAATCAGGACATCTGTTATGAATGATGACGTTAATAACGTCATCATACCGCCATTTTCCATATGTAAACGATGTCGGTTCTCGAGAGAAAGGACGCTTTACGAGTAAAAGAAATTGATGAACATGTCAAAAATAAGTTTGGATGGGACTGGATGGAAAGGGAAATCACTGATACTGTTGGGAAGAAGGAAGTTACGACTTTGTTCGGTGATTTTATTCGGAAAATCGATCGTCCCGGAAAGGTTTTGTGCACGTGGTGTCATGATAATATTGACTATGGATCACGAGGTTTCAAGGCTTTGGAAGTACACGCGAAACGCAAAAAACATATGAAACAACTTCAAGCGAGGAAAACAAACTTTTCACTAGCTCGTACTTTTGGATGTCAACCGAAAGTGACATGGAGAGGAAAGATCCACCCACAACCCACTTCAGTTGCAGACAGGGTTGTTAATAATGAAGTAAGCTAAAAAATATTTGCTTGCCAAATACGCATGTTTGTTTTAAATATTAACCAATTATTGCTTGGCGAAATATAAATGGGTTTTTCTAAAAATAAAAAGCCACGTGAAAATATATTATGAAATTACAGAAATTCAAAGAGTCGCATTATTGAATCCAGTAAACAATTTATTTGAAATAAATTTGCATATAATTCTATTTTGTAATATTAAGTTCTTATGTAGTCTCTTGAAACTATTGTCAGTGGTGTAACAATCTTGAAGTAAATATTTTCACACTTGTTTCATGCAATATGTCAGTGTCCTCACATTATTATTATTTCCTCTTTTCAAATATGAGTAAACAATACTAAACACGTTTAATTATTTTCATAAATTGATATCCTATTTTGGCGAAAAAGAATGAAATGCTTACATTTGGTATTTTGTTATATTTATCCAAAAATCCAAAAAAGAAGCTACAAAAGCAGAGACCAAAAGGAAAATGCAGGCTGCTCAGAAATGTGCAAGGAAGGCTCATGTTAGGTCTCTCCGAGAAAGCTAATGTGTGAAGTGAACTGAAGTAATGTGGTAATACTGTAAATAAACTGTAGATAATATCACTGATCAATGTGGATGTGAAATGAACACAAGATGTAAATATTAGTGACTAAATACTGTTGGGACTGAACCATATACAGTGATTCATTATTATAATTGGGTTATGTATGTTCTATTAATGATGTTTTCGTGTCTTTAAACACTAAAATATTTTCTTCAAATGGTGCTGTCTTTGTTAATTTTAGCATGTTAAATCGGTGAAAAACCAGGAGCTTCCCCCCACCAGGGCACCTTCGTCCCCCAGACCCCCGGAAATTTTTTCAGTCTTTTTCATTGTGGTCAAATCACATGCCTGCTTTCGGGGTCGCTGGAGCCTATCTCATCTGCTTTCGGGCGGAAGGCGGGGTACACCCTGGACAAGTCCCCACCTCATCGCAAGGCCAACACAGATAGACAGACAACATTCTCTTATAATTATAATGAAATGACAGCAGTCATTTCCATTTCTAATATAAATGTTTAGGTCCACTTACAATGACAATAACAACAAATATTGTTTTTCATGAACTGTGTACTTGTATTGTTTGTCTGGGTGGAGGTCCTGCTTTGGTAATCATTTGTACCCCTTTCAGACATTGCATTTAGTTCCCATGACTTAAGATTTTACAGCAAACTACCCATCAAATGAATAAAAATGACAATACATTTTACGGTGTTCTTTACAGCATATTACTGTACATTTAAATATGCTACCTTTTTTTGCGTTAATCCGAACAATTTATTTGGGCCACCGTGACCCGTTTGGCAATTTACATTAGACTGATGTGAACACGGAAAAAATCCATAATTTAGCTGCAGCATTGTACAGTGTTTCCCATAAACTGACAAGATACCTATAGGCGGTGGGGGCGTGGCTATGGGCGTGGTCACCATGACATAATCGAGTAATTTGGATAATTGACTACAATGATATGATTTTCTCTAAAAAGGCTCAAAAAATGTATACTTACTAATTAATAACAGTTTTGTTTTAAACGTCCATCCATCCATCCATCCATCCATTTTACAATATAATTACAACACTTTTTGTACATATTTATATACAGATCTGAACAATAAGTTATTCACTGAAATATATTTATTAATCGTGGTTCTTACAAAAAATATATCTTATAAAAATATAAAAGCTAAAATGTCTCTTAAAGCTCTGCCCCTTTAATTAGTGCATACTAAATAATTTAACTTTGGCCTACTACTACAACCATATTATTTACCAGCAACATAAAGTGAAACAGAGGCAGAGGTGTCCTGCCACAGTCAGTAACAAATAAACAGAAAACAGTAGTGGTGGTAGATAGACACAGAGCTTCATCAAACATCTGATCCACTGAACAAAGAGCTCCAAAAATCTTGATCCTACACTTCTCTTTTGTAAAGTAAATCTGAACAGCCGATATGGGCATCTACATCAACTATATGATTTGCCTGAGAAGCTGGACAAAAAAATAAATAAATAAAATAAAAATCTATTTGTGGCGGCCTTAGTTCTTTCATGGCGGGCCGCAACAAATAAATGAATGTGTGGGAAACACTGTATGTACACTTAATTTAGAACTGGTTGGACGGCTTATAATGGTTTTTAAAGGCCTACTGAAATGAATTTTTTTTATTTAAACGGGGATAGCAGATCTATTCTATGTGTCATACTTGATCATTTCGCGATATTGCCATATTTTTGCTGAAAGGATTTAGTATAGAACAACGACGATAAAGATTGCAACTTTTGGTATCTGATAAAAAAAAGGCTTGCACCTACCGGAAGTAGCGTGACGTAGTCAGTTGAACATATACGCAAAGTTCCCTATTGTTTACAATGATGGCCGCATGAAGTGAGAGAGATTCGGACCGAGAAAGCGACAATTTCCCCATTAATTTGAGCGAGGATGAAAGATTTGTGGATGAGTAAAGTGCAAGTGAAGGACTAGTGGGGAGTTGAAGCTATTCAGATAGGGAAGATGCTGTGAGAGCCGGGGGTGACCTGATATTCAGCTGGGAATGACTACAACAGTAAATAAACACAAGACATATATATACTCTATTAGCCACAACACAACCAGGCTTATATTTAATATGCCACAAATTAATCCTGCATAAAAACACCTGCGTGTTTGTTATGCTAGCTCCTAGCTCCTCTGCTAGCTCCTAGCTCCATAGAACACGCCAATACAATTCAAACACCTGATCAACACACACAATCACTCAGCCCAAAAGACCGTTTACCTAACCCAAGGTTCATAAAGCTTATATATTTTTAAAAAGTTACGTACGTGACGCGCACATACGGTCAAGTTATCGAATGTTTAGCAGCCAAGGCTGCATACTCACGGTACCTGATATTCAGCTGGGAATGACTACAACAGTAAATAAACACAAGACATATATATACTCTATTAGCCACAACACAACCAGGCTTATATTTAATATGCCACAAATTAATCCTGCATAATAACACCTGCGTGTTTGTTATGCTAGCTCCTAGCTCCTCTGCTAGCTCCTAGCTCCATAGAACACGCCAATACAATTCAAACACCCGATCAACACACACAATCACTCAGCCCAAAAGACCGTTCACCTAACCCAAGGTTCATAAAGCTTATATATTTTTAAAAAGTTACGTACGTGACGCGCACTTACGGTACGGTACGTGTTATGCTAGCTCCTAGCTCCTCTGCTAGCTCCTAGCTCCATAGAACACGCCAATACAATTCAAACACATGATCAACACACACAATCACTCAGCCCAAAAGACCGTTCACCTAACCCAAGGTTCATAAAGCTTATATATTTTAAAAAAGTTACGTACATACGCAAAAAAAAGCCAAAGCTGCATACTCACAGTAGCACGTCTGCGTCTTTGTCATCCAAATCAAAGTAATCCTGGTAAGAGTCTGTGTTGTCCCAGTTCTCTACAGGCGTCTGTGTATCCAAATCAAAAGTCCTCCTGGTTAGAGTCTCTGTTATCCGAGTTCTTCCATCTTGACTGCATCTTTCGGGAATGTAAACAAAGAAGCGCCGGCTGTGTACTGTTGTGGCTGACTACGTTCGAAAAATACGTCCATTTCGCACCGACAACTTTCTTCTTTGCTTGCTTGGCTTCCTTCTCCATAATGCAATGAACATGATTGAAACAGATTCACGAACACAGATGTCCAGAATACTGTGGAATTATGAAATGAAAACAGAGCTTTTTCATATTGGCTTCAATGTGGAAGGCATACCCGTGTTCGTCGGGCTACGTCACGCGCATACGTCATCCTCAGAGGCGTTTCGAACCGGAAGTTTAGCGGCAAATTTAAAATGTCACTTTATAAGTTAACCCGGCCGTATTGGCATGTGTTATAATGTTAAGATTTCATCATTGATATATAAACTATCAGACTGCGTGGTCGGTAGTAGTGGGTTTCAGTAGGCCTTTAAAGTGATATGACTCTTATTTTCAGGTGTAGAGACTTATAAAAATTATTCTAATTCAATAATTTTTCCCAATTGCAGGTAACATATATCTCGAGTTTACAAAATGGATCCCTACAGGCCACCAATGTCAGGCCTTCCCAGGCGGGGACGCGGCATAGAAACCGGTGTAGGACGAACCAGAGGTTTTATCACTCCTGCTGATAACTCACAAAGTCAAAGACTAGGTATCCCCTCTGCTGGCCGGGCGAGAGGGCTGCAGTCTGATGATGGAGGGCTTGGTCGAGCAAGAGGGTGGCTCTCTTCTGCAACAGAACCAACAGTAGGAGCATCAAGAAGCACAATCCTTCCAAGTAGAGAGCCAATTTGTGCAGAAACACCCACTCATGCAATGATGGAGCAAGCCCTTACACAAGAAGACCTGACCAGAAAAGAGGTAATGGGAGCCTGGATGTATTTGTTTGGTGTAAGTTTACATTTTGAAAAGTAATATTTACATTATTTGCAGGTCGATTTCCCTACACATGGTCAAGGATCTACGCTGGTGTCCATGATAAGAGGAATTGGCTTAGAACCCTCAATGGCCTCATTGGGAAGAGGAACATTACCCATAGGTGTGTGTACAAGACCCGGGGAGAGCAACATCTGTCATATTTTCTTGTGTGTGTGAAAAGTTATTTTTTAAAACGTGCCAACAATTGTAACTTTACCTTCAGATTTAGTCATCTAACCAATGTTAAATCTGCGGAAAAATCATTTTGTCTGCAACATGAAATTCAGCGAGCCCCTCTGCACTGAGGGCTAATGCTACTTGTATATACCGTATTTTTCGGAGTATAAGTCGCCCCGGCCGAAAATGCATAATAAAGAAGGAAAAAAACATATGTACGTCGCACTCGAGTATAAGTCGCATTTTTGGGGGACATTTATTTGATAAAATCCAACCCCAAGAATAGACATTTGAAAGGCAATTTAAAATGTCTAAAGAATAGTGAACAACAGGCTGAATAAGTGTACGTTATATGAGGCATAAATAACCAACTGGTATGTTAACGTAACATTATGGTAAGAGTCATTCAAATAACTATAATATATAGAACATGCTATACGTTTACCAAACAATCTGTCACTCCTGATCGCTAAATCCCATGAAATCTTTTTCCTCGTTGTCCCTCCTGGTATGCGCTGGTCCTTTTCTTTCTGCTGCATATTTCACTAGGGATGATGTTTGATAAGGAATTATCGAGTTCGAGCCTATTATCGAATCCTATTATCGAACCGATTCCTTATCGATTCTCTTATCGAGTCCAGATAGGTTGTTGTATATGGAAAAAAACACACAATATTTGGTTTAACGAAAAGCTCACTTTTATTATATAATAAAAAAAATAAAATCTAATAAATAAATAAATATTGACTGTTACCCACCTAAAAAAATAAAATAAAATAAATAAATATTGACTGTTGTTACCCAAAGTATATTAAGTGGGATTTTTCAGAGAAACAAATATATACAGTAACACAAAAACAACCTGTCTCTGTGATCACTATAGGTGTATAAATAATAATATAGTTTTAAATTAAATCAGTCCCTTGGGCACAAAACTGAAAATAATACAGCTCTCCAAAAAGTGCACTTCTGCTGCTATTGGAACATAACTGTTTGTTATGATGCTTTGACATTTTTGCACTTTATTTCTCTATTGAAAGAAAATTCTATGAAGAGAAAAGTTCTTTGCAAATGTGGTTACAATGCTAAAAAAATGAAAAGTTAAAGCTAAAAAAAGAAATACACTTTATTGAGTTAACATTATTTCTTTATAGGGGGGAAAATGTTATGAGCTAGAGAATATAACAACTACACTACCCAGCATGCAACGGGAGTTACGAGCATGCGCGGTAGCCCCGAAAAGTGTTAAGTAAACGTCAAGAACTCAGCCAACACGCCTCGTCTGCATTATTTATAATTAGACAGACAACACATGTACAGTGTGATTTTGTTTTGTTTACAAGGAAAGAAAAACAAAAGTTAAAAAAAGGGAGATATGTTGTATATATATGTATGTGCTGCGGTTGTTTTAAGAACGTTGCGACAGCTGCCGTAAAGGAGGTGCGTTGCTAGCCTGGTTGCTATGTTTCCGGTTGGTCGTAAAAGTGCTGGTCATGTGTTTTACCCTGCTAAAATCTCTCAGTAAAGTTATTCCATGGATTATAGCTTTTGTTTTGAACTTTATTACACCTTGGAGCGCTTTTTCCCGTCCATTGTTTTCCTGCTTTCGCTATCTGCGCCTAATGACTGAGCTACATGACGTCATTTCTTGTGATGTCCCACGGAGCATTTCTGGTCGGGACGGGATTCGAATAAAGAATCAACTCTTTTCCTTTACTATAGTGGTCTCGATAACGGGTACCGGTTCTCAAAAAGGGATTCGAGTCCGAGGACTCGGTTCTTTTCTAATCAAACAACCGGGAAAACCGGTTTCGAGTATCATCCCTATATTTCACTACGTCCAGCTTGTAACCTGCAGTATATGATGTTCTTTTCGGTGCCATTTTTGTTCAGCCCTTCTCAGTTTTTATAAGTTACCGCCAATGTTGAAATGATCCATTTTAATAGCTACGGACGTAGTAGCAGTTAGCATCCCGTGACCCACAATGCACTTCTGCCATGACCCGCCCCCGCCAAATTATTATTGGTTGACGTGTGTGTGACGATTGCTGACATTTGCTTTGTCTCTTACGTGAATGAGATAAATAATATTATTTGATGTTTTACGGTAATGTGTTAATAATATCACACATAAGTCGCTCCGGAGTATAAATCGCACCCCCGGCCAAACTATGAAAAAAACTGCGACTTATAATCCGAAAAATACAGTACTTCCACACAGCCTGAGCCCTTATCAGGAATAAAATCAAGTAGCTATGGCAATTACTCCATGGTGTTCTATATTGATGCACTTGTTTCAAGTATTTTAGTGTGCAACGTTTTTGTTAGGTGAATAAACCAAGAAAGGACAGTGGGAATTTCATGGAAAAACTATTTATAATATTTTTTACTAATGGAATGAGATAATGCAACGTTCAGTCAAACCAGATGGGTTTCTCCTGGCTAGGTACAACTGTCTATGGCTCCTTTCTCTTATACTTGCCTAATTGTCACTCCAAATCGCAACCTAACTCTGCACATACATTTTTTTCATTTAGTAGCATCGGTGCAATTAGTGGAAAAGCTAAGCGTACAGCCTTTTAAAGGCCTACTGAAATGAATTTTTTTTATTTAAACGGGGATAGCAGATCTATTCTATGTGTCATACTTGATCATTTCGCGATATTGCCATATTTTTGCTGAAAGGATTTAGTATAGAACAACGACGATAAAGATTGCAACTTTTGGTATCTGATAAAAAAAAGGCTTGCACCTACCGGAAGTAGCGTGACGTAGTCAGTTGAACATATACGCAAAGTTCCCTATTGTTTACAATGATGGCCGCATGAAGTGAGAGAGATTCGGACCGAGAAAGCGACAATTTCCCCATTAATTTGAGCGAGGATGAAAGATTTGTGGATGAGTAAAGTGCAAGTGAAGGACTAGTGGGGAGTTGAAGCTATTCAGATAGGGAAGATGCTGTGAGAGCCGAGGGTGACCTGATATTCAGCTGGGAATGACTACAACAGTAAATAAACACAAGACATATATATACTCTATTAGCCACAACACAACCAGGCTTATATTTAATATGCCACAAATTAATCCTGCATAAAAACACCTGCGTGTTTGTTATGCTAGCTCCTAGCTCCTCTGCTAGCTCCTAGCTCCATAGAACACGCCAATACAATTCAAACACCTGATCAACACACACAATCACTCAGCCCAAAAGACAGTTTACCTAACCCAAGGTTCATAAAGCTTATATATTTTTAAAAAGTTACGTACGTGACGCGCACATACGGTCAAGTTATCGAATGTTTAGCAGCCAAGGCTGCATACTCACGGTACCTGATATTCAGCTGGGAATGACTACAACAGTAAATAAACACAAGACATATATATACTCTATTAGCCACAACACAACCAGGCTTATATTTAATATGCCACAAATTAATCCTGCATAATAACACCTGCGTGTTTGTTATGCTAGCTCCTAGCTCCTCTGCTAGCTCCTAGCTCCATAGAACACGCCAATACAATTCAAACACCTGATCAACACACACAATCACTCAGCCCAAAAGACCGTTCACCTAACCCAAGGTTCATAAAGCTTATATATTTTTAAAAAGTTACGTACGTGACGCGCACGTCCGGTACGGTACGTGTTATGCTAGCTCCTAGCTCCTCTGCTAGCTCCTAGCTCCATAGAACACGCCAATACAATTCAAACACATGATCAACACACACAATCACTCAGCCCAAAAGACCGTTCACCTAACCCAAGGTTCATAAAGCTTATATATTTTAAAAAAGTTACGTACATACGCAAAAAAAAGCCAAAGCTGCATACTCACAGTAGCACGTCTGCGTCTTTGTCATCCAAATCAAAGTAATCCTGGTAAGAGTCTGTGTTGTCCCAGTTCTCTACAGGCGTCTGTGTATCCAAATCAAAAGTCCTCCTGGTTAGAGTCTCTGTTATCCGAGTTCTTCCATCTTGACTGCATCTTTCGGGAATGTAAACAAAGAAGCGCCGGCTGTGTACTGTTGTGGCTGACTACGTTCGAAAAATACGTCCATTTCGCACCGACAACTTTCTTCTTTGCTTGCTTGGCTTCCTTCTCCATAATGCAATGAACATGATTGAAACAGATTCACGAACACAGATGTCCAGAATACTGTGGAATTATGAAATGAAAACAGAGCGTTTTCGTATCGGCTTCAATGTGGAAGGCATACCCGTGTTCGCCGGGCTACGTCACGCGCATACGTCATCCGCAGAGGCGTTTCGAACCGGAAGTTTAGCGGCAAATTTAAAATGTCACTTTATAAGTTAACCCGGCCGTATTGGCATGTGTTATAATGTTAAGATTTCATCATTGATATATAAACTATCAGACTGCGTGGTCGGTAGTAGTGGGTTTCAGTAGGCCTTTAATGTCCTTCACATTCTCTTTCTGCTGACCGATGGTTGGGAAAAATAAGATCGCAGCTAAAGAAAACGACAGCAGCCGTACTCAAGAGGTAGTTTTGGGAACATCTTTCAGTGTTTCCCATAAACTGCCAAAATACCTGTGGCGGTGGGGGCGTGGCTATGGGCGTGGCCACCATGACATCATTGAGTAATTTGCATAATTTACTACAATGATTTGATTTTCTCTAAAAAGGCTCAAAAAATTTATACTTACTCATTAATAATAACAGTTTTGTTTTAAACGTCCATCCATCCATCCATTTTACAATATAATTACAACACTTTATGTACATATTTATATACAGATTTGAACAATAAGTTATTCACTGAAATATATTTATTAATTGTGGTTCTTACAAAAAATATAAAAGCTAAAATGTCTCAAAGCTCTGCCCCTTTAATTAGTGCATACTAAATAATTTAACTTTAGCCTACTACTACAACCATATTATTAACCAGCAACATAAAGTGAAACAGAGGCAGAGGTGTCCTGCCACAGTCAGTAACAAATAAACAGAAAACAGTAGTGGTGGTAGATAGACACAGAGCTTCATCAAACATCTGATCCACTGAACAAAGAGCTCCAAAAATCTTGAACTTTAGACTGCCATCAGTTTTACTCCCTACACTTAACCATGTGTTTCCTACTGCCTGCAGACTTTGCACCCTTTGTTATATACACATGTTGTGTTTCTAATAGAAATACATTTAATAAAGTCAAATACAAATAAGGCAACAAGAGAAGTATCCTACACTTCTCTTTTGTAAAGTAAATCTGAACAGCCGATATGGGCATGGACATCAACTATATGATTTGCCTGAGAAGCTGGAGAGGACAAAAATATATATATATATATATATATATATATTTTTTTTTTACATTTATTTATTTATTTAATTTGTGGCGGACGTAATTCTTTTGTGGCGGGCCGCCACAAATAAATGAATGTGTGGGAAACACTGTCTTTATCTCCCTAACAGAGCGGTGTCAAGTGCGCTAGAAAAACCAACTGGTCTTCACAATAAAATTGCTGTTAATTAAAAAATAAGACTCCCAAATAAATAGCTTTCATATTCACTGTTATTTTGCACTTAAAGAAACAATACCTCAATGAAATTTTCAGTGACGTAATGTTGCAAAACTAATCAGGTAAAGACTTGTTCCCAATACTGTCCAACCTGTGGACTTGTCACTCATTTGTCTCCACAAAAATGCTTTGTAATGCTTTGTCATCGACAGGTATTAAAACATCACCTTACCTATACCAGGGGTCGGCAACCTTTACCACTCAAAGAGCCATTTTGACAAGCTTCACAAATTAAAGATAACAATGGGAGCCACAAAAATTTTTTGTAAATTTAAAATGAAAAAACACTGCATCCAAAGCTTAATTTGCTTTGTGCTATGTTAATCAGGGGTCTCAGACACACACCCCAGGCCCGCACCTTAACATAAAAATGTAATGTTATTGCGGGCCGCGAGTTTTGAATGAATGGCGCTTGACAGCGTCATTCTTGCCAACCCTCTCAATCTTTCCGGGAGACCCCTGGATTAAAGGGCGTGATGGCATTACTTTTAGCGCCCTCTACAGTCTGCTCCAAAAGTGTACCTGCTCGGCCACATGTAGAATGCAGATCCTACTTGCACACGTAAGTGACAGCAAGGCATACTTGTTCAACAGCCACACAGCTTACACTGACGGTGACCGTATAAAACAACTTGAACACTGTTACGTTACAAATATGCGCCACACTGTGAACCCACACCAAAAAAGAATGACAAACACATTTCTGGAGAACATTCACACTGTAACACAACAAATACCCAGAATCCCATGCAGCCCTAACTCTTCCGCTCAACTGACGCACGGAGGGGGGGCGGAGGGGTTGATGTGTGGGGGGGTTTGGTGGTAGCGGAAGAGTTAGGGCTGCATGGGATTCTGGGTATTTGTTGTGTTGTGTTTATGTTGTGTTACAGTGCAGATGTTCTCCAGAAATGTGTTTGTCATTCTTTTTTGGTGTGGGTTCACAGTGTGGCGCATATTTGTAACGTAATAGTGTTAAAGTTGTTTATACGGCTACCGTCAGTGTAAGCTGTGTGGCTGTTGAACAAGTATGCGTTGCTGTCTCCTCCGTGCATGAGTAAAAGCTACATACATCATGTGGCTGGGCTGGCACGTTATTTGTACAGGCTCTAGAGGTCAATTAGTGTAGTACCATTAGGGCACGCCTTTGATTTAGAAACCAGGGTAAAACTTGTAGAAATTTTAGCCCTGGGAGATTTCTAGTAGAGGCACTGAGATCCGTAAGTCTCCTGGGAAAATCGGGGGCGTTGGCAAGTATGCTGGGAAAATCGGGAGGGTCGGCTTGTACGCAGCTGAGCCGCATCAGAGTGGTCAAAGAACCGCATGCGGCTCCGGAGCCGCGGGTTGCCGACCCCTGACCTATACAGTGTCTAGCCTTGTTGCTGTTTTATGGTAACTGTGTAAAATTTATGTTAATTGTTGCAGGAAGAGGAGCAGCTGGTGAAAAGGAAGAGTTAAAGAAGCCAAGTGCTGCAGGTGTGGCTTCCAGTGGGCCACAGATCAGTGGCCTCATACAAGGAGTCATGGGCAGAGGGCGCAGGTAGGACCATTTCACTGTCCTTTCTCCTACATACAAATTAACGACAGACATCCATATTCACATTCGTCTTTTATGTTTGAGTGTGATTCTAAAATAATGACCCAGCCCAGAAAAATATTTAAACATAACCATAACATCACGTGAGTAAGTGTGGCTAATAAAATCAAGTGATGTTTTTGTTCTTTCTGATTCTTTCTTTTGTGCGTATGGAAAAAACAAAATGAACACATGAAAGGACTATTTGTCAACTGTCATTCTTACGGATTTATTCAAAACTAATGTACTAATACAAATTTTCCCCCACGCCTGGCATGGCATCTTTTACAGCTTTCTTGGCCAAGATTTCCCCAAAATGATGGCGGGGCTTGGAAGAGCAGCCATGCCCACTCCCGGAATGGCACGAGGATCTCCTTTATTTCCTCCACCGTTACCTCTCGATATCGGTTCTCGTACCTCTGAACCTGCCGTATATGCTCACTCTCAGATTGCTGACACAGGTAATCTGTCTAAAAGCGTGTGCACATATCAGTCACATATTGTCTTGTCTTTATTTGTGCTAATTGAGGGAGATTATGAGAAGAATAACATGTTATATCATAGATCAGACTAACACCGGATTTCCATTGGATGCAGAATGGTGGCGGACTCTTTCCGTTTCCATTTTAGTCAGTGTGTCAGTTTCTACTGCTAACGGCCCTTCTGTGCACGGCAGCGCCATGCCTGTAAAATACCGTATCGCTGAGCTAGATATATGCAAAGCTTCTACCGTATTTTTCGGACTATAAGTCGCAGTTTTTTCCATAGTTTGGCCGGGGGTGCGACTTATACTCAGGAGCGACTTATGTGTGAAATGATTAACACATTAGCGTAAAATATCAAATAATATTATTGATCTCATTCACGTAAGAGACTAGACGTATAAGATTTCATGGGATTTAGCGATTAGGAGTGACAGATTGTTTGGTAAACGTATAGCATGTTCTATATGTTATAGTTATTTGAATGACTCTTACCATAATATGTTACGTTAACATACCAGTTGGTTATTTATGCCTCATATAACGTACACTTATTCAGCCTGTTGTTCACTATTCTTTATTTATTTTAAATTGCCTTTCAAATGTCTATTCTTGGTGTTGGATTTTATCAAATAAATTTCCCCAAAAAATGCGACTTATACTCCAGTGCGACTTATGTTTTTTTCCTTCTTTATTATGCATTTTCGGCCGGTGTGGCTTCTACTCCGAAAAATACGGTACTTTGGCTCGTCGCCCCAACATGGCGGATAAATCTGGCTAAAATCTGCTTGTGTTGGACAGTAAGTCATGCACAAACACCAAATAAATTTTCCCTTTTACTTTCAAAATAAAATACTCTGTGTTGAAGGCAGATCATATTTACAATTTGAAACGTCCTAATGGATGAGGACGGACCTGAAGTCAACTTCTTAAAGGTCTTCAGATGTAATTTGACCTCGTTGACACAAACGGATGACATGCTGATTCAGCATGTTCAAAACCAATTACCGTATTTTTCGGATTATAAATCGCTCCGGAGTATAAATCGCACTGGCCGAAAATGCATAATAAAGAAGGAAAAAAACATATACCGTAATTTCCGGACTATAAGCCGCACCAGCTAAATTTAGGGGAAAATACAGATTGCTCCATATATAAGCCGCACCCGACTATAAGCCGCAGGGTTTTGATGTGTAATTAGCGTAGTATATAGGGGTTCCTGCTACCACGGAGGGGATTGTCGGGACAGAGATGACTGTTTGGGAACGCAAAGCGTCCCATTTATTAACAATAAATCTTTCAATCAAACTTTCACATCTTTGACATGGCGAACAGCATTCGTGCAGAGTACAAATAATACAACGCTGCAAAGTAATACAAAGTGCTCGCCTGTACGTTATCAAAATAACCAGCCTACCGGTATATGAAAAGTCAGTCTTTAATCATTGTGTCATCGTCTTCCTCCTGCGTACTAAAACCACCCAAATCCTCTTCGTCGGTGTCGGAGAAGAACAGGCCGTAAATAAGCCGCACCCTTGTATAAGCCGCAGGGACCAGAACGAGGGGAAAAAGTAGCGGCTTATAGTCCGGAAATTACGGTATATAGGTCGCACTAGAGTATAAATTGCATTTTTTGGAGTAATTTATTTGATAAAATCCAACAGCAAGAATAGACATTTGAAAGGCAATTTAAAATAAATAAAGAATAGTGAACAACAGGCTGAATAAGTGTACGTTATATGAGGCATAAATAACCAACTGAGAACGTGCCTGGTATGTTAACGTAACATATTATGGTAAGAGTCATTCAAATAACTATAACATATAGAACATGCTATACGTTTACCAAACAATCTGTCACTCCTAATCGCTAAATCCCATGAAATCTTCTTCCTCGGTGTCACTTCAAAACAACTTTGCCAACTCCAAAGGTAGACAATGCGCCCCTTCCTCTTCTATCGGTATGTCGCTTACGTCAGTCGTCGTCAGTTGCAGTTCCAATTATTCCAGCCTTTCTGAATCCGGAAAGGACGGTTTCGGTTGTCACTGAAGCCCATGCTTTGTCGATCCATCCAATGACATCCAGAAAAGTTGCATGGCGCATTCTCCCGGTTTGTTCAGCCCTTCTCAGTTTTTATAAGTCACTGCCAATGTTGAAATGATACATTTTCATAGGTACGGAAGTAGTAGCAGGTAGCATCTTTTTTTCACAAAGCATTTCTGCCGTGACCCGCCCACGCCAAATTTTTTTGGGTTGACGTGTGTGTGTGTGACGATTGCTGATACCGTATTTCCTTGAATTGGCGCAGGGAATATAGTATTCGCACGTCTAGAATTACTGCCGGGTCAAACTCGTTTCTCAAAATAATTAACGCATGCTTGGCCTTATCGCCGGTTCATTAATAACGCCGGATCAAATTCGTTTCGCAAAATATTAATTTTATTATCGCATGTCTATAATTTTCGCCGGGTCAAACTCGTTTCGCAAAATATTTAGCATATGGCTAGAACATCTGCCGGGTCAAATTCGTTACGTCACGAGTGACGCTTTACCTGTCCTCATTTTCAAAATGGAGGAAGCTGCTTTCAGTAGTTTGCAATCGCACAAAGGAAAAAAGATAAAGAGCTATTCAGTAGGATTTAAGGTCCAAGCTGTTGAATACCGGTACAGTATGCTAAAAAGAACAGTAAGCAGCTATGTTTTATTAATATACCGTAGCTGCGTGTGTCAAATACTGTATGAGTCATTAAACCTCCTGGTGGTAGAGGGCGCTGCCGCGCTAGTGATCCTTCTTGCGACTTCCGGTACTGCAGAAGAAGTGACAACACGCAGCAAGAGATTTTTATTTATTTTTTTCTCTCGCCTGAACTTTTACTTTTAACATGGAGGATATAAATAAAACAGTTTTCTAAACAGGACTTTCAATTGAAGCAGAAGGTAATAATTAAAGGAATGTCTCCATCGAGACAGAGAGACTTTTAAAACTGAAGAAAGAAAATAATGAAGACTTCTATAACCAAGTTATTGATGCTTTTGGTCAGAAGGAGCTGCAAATGGACTCCATTTATAAGTACAGGTAAAACCATAATAACGTTTTTTTTTATTAAATCTGCTTTTCATGATGGTATGCTTACATCACACTCAAAGCGCACACCTAAATTTACCGCATTCCTTTTGGTAAACGCCGGAGTGAGAAGAGGTTTTAAAATAATTACCGCATGCACGGCCATCCCGCCGGCTTCCGGTAAACGCCGGAGTGACAGGAGGTTTTAAATTAATTAACGCCCCTGCGGCTATTCAAGGAAATACGGTATACGCCTAGTCTCTTACGTGAATGAGATAAATAATATTATTTGATATTTTACGGTAATGTGTTAATCATTTCACACAAGTCGCTCCAGAGTATAAATCGCAACCTCAGCCAAACTGAAAAAAACTGCGATTTATAATCCGAAAAATACAGTAATCATATTACAGGAATATCCTGGACAGCTATTTGGGATCTTGTGTCAATACCAGCTGATACGGGGCGGGGAAGCAAAAGAGTGGTTAGCAGGAGTTGAATAAGGTGTGTTTGCTCGCCAGGGATGATGTTACTGTTGTGTTGTTGCTTGCTACAAATATAAAAAAGTATTAGAGTCAAGTCACATACTGTGGGTATTGTTAGACTGCAAAGCTGGAGACGTTCCACACAACTTGGCAGGACCAAGTTTATTTGCTTTTGGTCCTCCGGAAGGACAGAATAAAGTGTTTGTGGTTTGCTTTCCTACAACTGCCCTTATCACATGTTTACTCCTGGACTAATGAGAGCTCGTAAAATATCTGTGCTACTTTGCTGCATGGCAACAATGCGCACCAGGGGCCGTACTTATCAAGCTTCTTAGAGTGCCATTTTACACTTAAGTCCTGAGAATTTGCGAAATTTAGTCCTACTCTCAAACTTAAGAATAAAAGCTTTTTATCAACGTTCTTAAGTCTAAGAATCACTTCTACTCTCCACGATATTTAAGAGACCTTCAGAGGTGTCTTAAGTGGTTAGGAGTTGCCAGCAGGGGATGGCACTGAGGCGAGAGAGACGTGCGCGAACGTTCAGGGAACGGAACAATGTTTTGTTTTTTTTGATGACGAGCAGCTGATCAAACGGTATCGTTTAGACAGAGCGGATATTATTTTTGTCACAGATTTAATACTTTTCGATTCCTTGTTGATTTCTGCATGTGTCTGCAGTGGGCTAGTATATATAGAGCCACCCACACCAGTTTCAAATTAGTTGCCTAATTAATGAATTGGAAAGAAAATGTTATGACAGTAGCGTATGTGTGTGGCTGTGAGGTGAGTGACGTCAGTGAGTGTGTGGGCGAGAGAAGAGAGGGAGCGGTAGCGTGAGTGCCGGCGGGGACTAGTTTGTTTTGTATTATTTTGTAGTTTATTGTCAAAATATACACTCCCATTGTCCACTTAAATATTTCCAAGATATTTCTTTATTCTTAGACAACGGATTCCCTTCCGTGATTGGTCATTTCTATGGACACAGAAATGACGTCACCTAAAATTCCGTTTACGGCACATAGTAATGTCGTAATTCAGCTCTGAGTGTGACACTTAAGATTCAGTCCTACACTTCGCTGAAAGTGTGAGTAAGACGCTTGATAACTAACTTTTAAGTGCAGCTTTCAGCGAAGAATTTATTTACTCTTAAGTCAACTCTTAGCAGACTTCTTAGGAGTAATTCTAAGAAGCTTGATAAGTACGGCCCCAGAACTGCAGTGGGGATTGGCGGATACTTTCTGTGGCAGCTGTTATGCATCCAGTGGAAATCAGGGGTAATAGGCTTACAGTGCAGGAAATAATTCTGCCGGGTTTTGTTTTGTTTTTGGGGGGCGGGCGGTCTTGCATTTACCCATATAAAGACATGACCAGGGTAATTTAGTGGTTTTATTTGAATGGAAAGAGATATTTTTTAAATGCTTTTTTGATTGAGGAATTGTGTCCCTAGCTTCCACTGTTGAAGAGATACAAGACCCCATTGTAGCAGAAAAGAAAGCAATGGAAATGGAGACAGTCCAGTAAGAATTTTATTTTTTGTCTGTTTAGTTGTTCCCTTTTACATTTACCAGCATAATACTGCATTATTTAATCGTTTATTTTTAGCAGTCTATCGCCAATTCGTGCGCATAATTGGTTTCTTGATCGAGCTCATAACCCAAAACACTCTTTTCTCAAATCAGCGTCGCCCATTGAAATGAATTGAAATCAATTTATTTGGAGCTTCTCTCCTCAAAACACCACACTTTCAACATCTTACATGCCCTTTTAAATAGAAAAATAAACTTTTACATGAGTAATATTGTTTGAAATCAATACAATAGAATACACTACAAACAACTACAGTAGTTTTCTGAAGTCATTATATAATAATGTACGGCATTTGTCTTACAAAACGGACTTCTGTGGCGTCCCCTTGGCGCTTCTTTTGTGTCAAACACACCATGAGGAGCTTCTCCATATTTTCATGATTAAAAGTAAACTACCTTCTGCGTTATGACTCCTGCTTTAGTAAGGAGAGACTAACTACACTTGAACTGCCTCCCCCAAGTTGGCTTCTCAGTCAGTCGTGTTTAAATGAATATCATCCTCTTCTCAGCATTCTCCTTCACCCTTACGTTCTTTGTTGTATGTTGTTGGAAAACACAGTTATGTCAATCTTTTAACTACAAGCTGGCGAGTAGGACCGGTTGTTCTCGGTTCATTCTAACAATCGCCAGGCCAGTCAGCAATGGGGAGGCTTGCAACTTAAAGCATAACAATCAGCTCATATCTCGAAACACTCATAAGTTGGGGTACTTGTAAATCAAGTCACCACTATATTAGTTTAAGTTCATTTATTTCATTTCAGCGTGGCTCGGTTAGTAGAGCAGCCGTGCCGTTAACTTGAGGGTTCCAGGTTCGATCCCCGCTTCCGCCATCCTAGTCACTGCGGTTGTATTCTTGGGCAAGACACTTTACCCACCTGCTACCGGTGCCACCCACACTGGTTTAAATGTAGTTAGATGTTGATAAAAGTTTCATTAAGTAAAGTGCTTTGAGTCTCTGGAGAAATATACCGGCACACGGCGTAAAGTTGGATGTTGTATTCTGTGGTAATATCAAAACTAGGGTAGTTTACACAGGCTTGAACAAGAAATACAATAATTAACGTGAAATACTTTCCCTTAACTTTCTCACCTTACTTTTGCCGAGTGCGCTGCTGTCAGGCCATTCAGATGCATGTCTTTAAACACTATAAGAGGACTATGTTTAAACATAAATATGCTGCTGAGACACAAAAAGGGACCAAACAACTAAAATAAACATGATATAGCATCCTCCTTGTTAATGTGTACTGATATTAAAGACAATATACACTTCATTGAACATGTACTATATCACTTAAAGGTGTAATGGTACACAAAAATTTCGGTTCGGTACATACCTCGGTTTAGAGGTCACGGTTCGGTTCATTTTCGGTACAGTAAGAAAACAACAATATACATTTTTGGGTTATTTATTTACCAAACTTGTAAACAATGGCATAACATACATACACACACACAGGGTCCATTGCTAGGGTTAATGTGTCAACATATATAAAATAAAAACTAAATAAGATAAGGCTCAGAATGGTTTCTTAACAAAACATTTCTACATAGAAAGTGCTTTTTATCTTTAACTATGTTATTATTAATAATTAATTATATTTACACTTAATTGAAAGGTTTAAAAGAGGAGAAAACACGAAAAAATGACAACTAAATTTTGAAACATAGTTTATCTTCAATTTCGACTCTTTAAAATTCAAAATTCAACCGAAAAAAAGAAGAGAAAAACTAGCTAATTCGAATCTTTTTGAAAAAATTTAAAAAATAATTTATGGAACATCATTAGTAATTTTTCCTCATTAAGATTAATTTTAGAATTTTGATGACATGTTTTAAATAGGTTAAAATCCAATCTACACTTTGTTAGAATATATAACAAATTGGACCAAGCTATATTTCTAACAAAGACGAATCATTATTTCTTCTAGATTTTCCAGAACAAAAATTTTAAAAGAAATTCAAAAGAATTTGAAATAAGATTTAAATTTGATTCTACAGATTTTCTAGATTTGCCAGAATAATTTTTTTGAATTTTAATCATAAGTTTGAAGAAATATTTCACAAATATTCTTTGTCGAAAAAACAGAAGCTAAAATGAAGAATTAAATGAAAATGTATTTATTATTCTTTACAATAAAAAAAATAAATTTACTTGAACATTGATTTAAATTGTCAGGAAAGAAGAGGAAGGAATTTAAAAGGTATATGTGTTTAAAAATCCTAAAATCAATTTTAAGGTTGTATTTTTTCTCTAAAATTGTCTTTCTGAAAGTTATAAGAAGCAAAGTAAAAAAAAATAATGAATTTATTTAAACAAGTGAAGACCAAGTCTTTAAAATATTTTCTTGGATTTTCAAATTCTATTTGAGTTTTGTCTCTTTTAGAATTAAAAATGTCGGGCAAAGCGAGACCAGCTTGCTGGTAAATAAATACAATTCAAAAAATAGAGGCAGCTCACTGGTAAGTGCTGCTGTTTGAGCTATTTTTAGAACAGGCCAGCGGGCTACTCATCTGGTCCTTACGGGCTACCTGGTGCCCGCGGGCACCGTGTTGGTGACCCCTGGTTTAGACAGTCCAGCGGTTGTGAGAATTTTCACTTAAAAAATGGCCTACCGCTCACTGTGTGTGTCATATTTTTAAGACTGTTGAATGTAATGGGATGGGCAATCTGGTTGGTAATGTTATGGTTTACCTAGAATGCTAATTTAGAAAATGTTTCTAAAACCTCCTCCCTTGCTGGTAATATCAAAATGATGTTGCTGTGTGTATATTTTCTCGGTTAGTACACCGCTCAACAAGGCCGGATCCAAAGGAAATCCTGTAACGATTGGCTCCAATTACATTTCCATTCACTGCAAGAACAAAGCTGTCTATCAGTACCATGTGAAATTTACGTAAGTTTCATTTACTGTGGAGTTATTCTTTATATGGACATATTTTTATACTTTAGCATACATTAAAAAATTACTAAAAATGTTGTTTGTTTACTCTTAATATTAGAATATGTTCTATGTTTTACTGTTTATATTTTTGCTGCCCTATGACAACTCTGTGAATCCATTTAAAGGCCTACTGAAATGATTTTTTTTAATTTAAACGGGAATAGCAGATCCATTCTATGTGTCATACTTGATCATTTCGCGATATTGCCATATTTTTGCTGAAAGGATTTAGTAGAGAAAATCGACGATAAAGTTTGCAACTTTTGCTCGCTGAAAAAAAAGCCTAGCCTGTACCGGAAGTAGCGTGACGCCACAGGAGCTAGTATTCCTCACAATTCCCCGTTGTTTACAATGGAGCAAGAGAGATTCGGACCGAGAAAGTGATGATTACCCCATTAATTTGAGCGAGGATGAAAGATTCGTAGATGAGGAACGTTACAGTGAAGGACTTGAGAGACAGTGATGGACGTATCTTTTTTCGCTCTGACCGTAACTTAGGTACAAGCTGGCTCATTGGATTCCACACTCTCCTTTTTTTATTGTGGATCACGGATTTGTATTTTAAACCACCTGGGATACTATATCCTCTTGAAAATGAGAGTCGAGAACGCCAAATGGACATTCAGTGCCTTTTATCTCCACGACAATACATCGGCGAAATGCTTTAGCTACGAGCTAACGTGATAGCATCGTGCTTTAACTGCATATAGAAACAAAAAAATAAACCCCTGACTGGAAGGATAGACAGAAGATCAACAATACTATTAAACCGTGGACATGTAAATACACGGTTAATGCTTTCCAGGCTGGCGAAGGTTAACAATGTTGTGCTAACGACGCCATTGAAGCTAACTTAGCAACGGGACCTCACAGAGCTATGCTAAAAACATTAGCTCTCCACCTACGCCAGCCAGCCCTCATCTACTCATCAACACCCATGCTCACCTGCGTTCCAGCGATCGGCAGAAGGACGAAGGACTTCACCCGATGCGTTTGGCGGCCCGGAGACGTAGGAAGTCAAGGTGAGGTCGGCGGCTAGCGCGGCTAGCGCTCCAACAAAGTCCTCCTGGTTGTGTTGCTGTAGTCCGCTGCTAATACACCGATCCCACCTACAACTGTCTTCTTTGCAGCCTTCATTGTTCATTAAACAAATTGCAAAAGATGTCCAGAATACTGTGGAATTATGAAATGAAAACAGCTTTTTGTATAGGATTCTACGGGTACCATAACTTCACGTTACTCTGACTTCGTCACGCGCATACGTCATCATACCGCGACGTTTCAGCCGGATATTTCCCGGGAAGTTTTAAATGTCACTTTATAAGTTAACCCGGCCGTATTGGCATGTGTTGCAATGTTACGATTTCATCATTGATATATCAACTATCAGACTGCGTGGTCGCTAGTAGTGGCTTTCAGTAGGCCTTTAAGGGTTATTTTGTCAACACTGTATTGTTAATGACTCATGAACATATAGTTAGTTTTTTAGTATCTCCATTAGCTGTCGGACGTGTCCATCAAATGGATTATACATCCTCTATTTGTACATGGAAGAAAAAAGTTAAAAAAGAACTACATGGTTGTTATAGGACACTAATGATATGTACTGAATATATGATTGCATCTAATAAAATGTGAGTAAAAATGTGTCTTTTCCAAAAAAACAGACCAAATATTGAATCCATGTCGATGCGTTTTGGCATGATGAAAGATCACCAATCGACCATTGGAGCTGTCATGGCATTTGATGGCTCAATGCTCTACCTTCCTCTGAAACTCAAGGATGTAAGTATTATATAAACATTTTTACACAAGTGGCCTTATATTTTTATACACGTACAATTTATGAAAAAGTTGGAGTAGCCACTAAACACAGATGTAAAAGACTGCGTTGTTGCGACATTACTACTAGCGTGACGTCAGCTTTTAACCGCCAGCTCTATTTCATGACCAGCCACAATAACAGCAGTAATGAAGTTAAAACGGAAGATTTACTAACTAGTTGAAATTTATCGTTAAGGCGATGCTTAAAATGGGAATAGAGCAGTTACGAGAGAATTCAACATTAATGAATCAATGTTACGGAAGTGGAGGAAGCAAGAAGATGAACTGCGCAAAGTAAAGAAGACCACACAGTTTCTGAGGGAACAAAGCGACATGGCCACAGTTGGAGGTCAAAATTGAACAGAGAGCGGTAGGTAGGAGCGTCTATTTGAATGAAGGCAACAGCGCTAGCACAGGACGTGAATATTAATCACTTTCGAGGCGGTCCTTCTTGGTGCTTTTATTTTATGAAGAGATGTAATCTGTCCATCCGCACATAAACTACCGTCTTGCAGCAACTGCCAAAAGATTACAAAGAAAAGTTGGCCACTTTCCGTGCATACTGCAAAAACAAGATCACTGAAAAGAACATCCGGCCAGAGGACATCACCAAAATGGACGAGGTTCCCCCTCAACTTGATATCTCCGTGAACCGCACTGTGGAGAAAACGGGGACCAGAACGGTGTTTATACGCACCACGGGGAACGAGAAGTCATCCTTTTACTGTACTTCTCAGTTGCCAGGCTTATGGCCAGAAACGTCCACTCATGGTCATTTTCAAGAGGAAGACTTTGCCAAAAGAAATGTTTCCAGTCGGTGTCCTCATCAAAGTTGATCTGAAGGGCTGGAAGGGAGAAAAAAAAAGATGAGTGAGTGGCTGAAAGAAATTTACATCAAGAGATGGCCAAGTGAAGCAAACTAATTCGGAGCATGCCATCATTCCGGGTGGATATGATGCTAGATATTGGTGTCCAGTGTTTCCCATAAACTGACAAGATACCTGTGGCGGTGGGGGCGTGGCTATGACATCATCGAGTAATTTTCATAATTTACTACAATGATATGATTTTCTCTAAAAAGGCTCAAAAAATGTATACTTACTAATTAATAACAGTTTTGTTTGAAACGTCCATCCATCCATCCATTTTACAATATAATTACAACACTTTATGTACATATTTATATACAGATTTGAACAATAAGTTATTCACTGAAATATATTGTGGTTCTTACAAAAAATATATCTTATAAAAATATAAAAGCCAAAATGTCTCTTAAAGCTCTGCCCCTTTAATTAGTGCATACTAAATAATTTAACTTTAGCCTACTACTACAACCATATTATTTACCAGCAACATAAAGTGAAACAGAGGCAGAGGTGTCCTGCCACAGTCAGTAACAAATAAACAGAAAACAGTAGTGGTGGTAGATAGACACAAAGCTTCATCAAACATCTGATCCACTGAACAAAGAGCTCCAAAAATCTTGATCCTACACTTCTCTTTTGTAAAGTAAATCTGAACAGCCGATATGGGCATCTACATCAACTATATGATTTGCCTGAGAAGCTGGACAGGACAAAAAAAATTTTTAAATATATTTTTTTTATTTGTGGCGGTCTTAATTCTTTCGTGGCGGGCCGCCACAAATAAATGAATGTGTGGGAAACACTGGTGTCAACAGGGCAATCCAAGTTGAGCTATATGCCAATGTATTGTGGATGCCTGGGCTAAAGTATCAGTCAACTGTGGTTCGAGCTTTCCCAAAGCCCGGAATCATCACTGAATTGGCAGGTAACAGCACTGACAATGACAAGAGGGATCCGGACACGCTGGATGCCATAATCGCTTAATTGTTAAACTCGGACACTGAAGATGAAGAATTTGAGGACAAAGAATGAACTTCAAGAATTTGACGTGTTTACAACTGAACCATTTTGAGTTATTGTGAAAAAGCGAACTGTTTTTTTTATGTTGTGAACGCGTTTAAGTTTGACTGACTGACTTATCTGACTGTTTTGTTTCGCTTAATGCGCCTTATAATACGGTGCGGTGCGCCTTATATATGAAAAAAATTTGAAAATAGACCATTCATTGGTGCACCTTTATATATAAAAAAAGTTTGAAAATAGACCATTGACTGGTACGCCTTATAATCCGGTGTGCCTGAAAAGTGCGGAAACTGTGGGTTCTTTAAAACAACAATCGTAACGTAGTAGCCTGTGGTGTCCTTGTTATATATTTATCTAAATTTATAAGAGTTTAAGTGCACATTTCCAACATATCCAAATCTTAGAAATGAAATACAAATAATTATCTGTATTGCTCCAGCACATTTTATGGGTTGAATATTTTGACTGAAACAATTAAGATTGTTTCCATTACAAAATGTATAGAGGATGTGATCAGCTTTACACCAGTGTGGGCCTATAAGCTGGGAACCATTCCTATTTCTTGCTGCAACAGTGAAAGTAACACATCTCAAGTTTTAAGAAGTTCAGCACATACAGTATAACCCCTAATCACAAAGCTTCAATTCAAGTCAGTTTAATTTTTTCTCAGTGCACTCTCATTCTTCATGATGTTAAAGGCCTACTGAAATTAATTTTTTTTATTTAAACGGGGATAGCAGATCTATTCTATGTGTCATACTTGATCATTTCGCGATATTGCCATATTTTTGCTGAAAGGATTTAGTACAGAACAACGACGATAAAGATCGCAACTTTTGGTATCTGATAAAAAAAAAAGGCTTGCCCCTACCGGAAGTAGCGTGACGTAGTCAATTGAACATATACGCAAAGTTCCCTATTGTTTACAATGATGGCCGCATGAAGTGAGAGAGATTCGGACCGAGAAAGCGACAATTTCCCCATTAATTTGAGCGAGGATGAAATATTTTTAAATGAGGAAAGTGCAAGTGAAGGACTAGTGGGGAGTGGAAGATGCTGTGAGAGCCGGGGGTGACCTGATATTCAGCTGGAAATGACTACAACAGTAAATAAACACAAGACATATATATACTCTATTAGCCACAACACAACCAGGCTTATATTTAATATGCCACAAATTAATCCCGCATAAAAACACCTGGGTGTTTGTTATGCTAGCTCCTAGCTACTAGCTTGAGCTAGTTATAGCTCGAGCGGGTAATATGGACGGGATCCTGTATATATAACCCGCCAATACAATTCAAACACCTGCACAACACACACACTCACATGACACGCACGTACTGGCAAGCAATCAAATGTTTGGAAGCGCGCGGGTGGGACCTGATATTCAGCTGGGAATGACTACAACAGTAAATAAACACAAGACATATATATACTCTATTAGCTACAACACAACCAGGCTTATATTTAATATGCCACAAATTAATCCCGCATAAAAACACCTAGGTGTTTGTTATGCTAGTTCCTAGCTCCTAGCTACTAGCTCGAGCTAGTTATAGCTCGAGCGGGTAATATGGACGGGATCCCGTATATATAACCCGCCAATACAATTCAAACACCTGCACAACACACACACTCACTCAGCCCAAACAACCGTTCACCTAACCAAAGGTTCATAAAGCTTATATATTTAATCAAAGTTACGTACATGACACGCACGTACTGGCAAGCAATCAAATGTTTGGAAGCCGTGGGTGGGACCTGATATTCAGCTGGGAATGACTACAACAATAAATAAACACAAGACATATATATACTCTATTAGCCACAACACAACCAGGCTTATATTTAATATGCCACAAATTAATCCTAATGTTAGCTCCTAGCTACTAGCTCGAGCTAGTTATAGCAAGCGATCAAATGTTTGGAAGCGCAGCTGTGTACTCACGTTATCGCAACTGTGTATCCAAATCAAAGTCCTCCTGGTAAGAGTCTCTGTTGTCCGAGTTCTTCCATCTTGACTGCATCTTTCGGGAATGTAAACAAAGAAGCGCCGGCTGTGTACGTGTTGTTGCTGACTTCCCTCGCAAAATAGACACTTCGCACCGACAACTTTCTTCTTTGCTTGCTCAGCTTCTTTCTCCATAATGCAATGAACAAATTGCAACAGATTCACCAACACAGATGTCCAGAATACTGTGGAATAATGAGATGAAAACAGAGCTATTTCGTATTGGCTTCAATGGTGTCCGAATACTTCCGTTTCAATGATTGACGTCACGCGCATACGTCAACCCTCAGAGGCGTTTCGAACCGGAAGTTTAGCGGGAAATTTAAAATGTCACTTTATAAGTTAACCCGGCCGTATTGGCATGTGTTGCAATGTTAAGATTTCATCATTGATATATAAACTATCAGACTGCGTGGTCGCTAGTAGTGGCTTTCAGTAGGCCTTTAAGCCTAATAATGTTCACTGGAGCTTCTTTTTCGTCCTGCGAGCTGGTCTTGATAAAAAAACTTAAATTTGGCACATGTTGGCACGCCAGACTTGAACGCATGTTAATCGTGCGTCAAAAAAAATTGTACAGTTATAGGAAATTATAGTTAATTCGTTATAATCGTGTTAACTTTGACCTTTTTTTTTTGGTATGTGAAAATGACAAATGACCTTAAAGTGCAAGTATTACAAAGGCTCAAAAATATGGAGGTTTCCTGGGTGAGCACAAAATGTACATTTTACGCATAGATTACTTAACATGGGATCCATCCTTTAGCCCAGTGGATATTTGTTGGCGTGTACTAGAGAAGAACACATAACCAACCACTCTACCTGTCCACTCTGAAAAAATATTAGTGTTGTGAAATCGCAATTAGCAATAATTTATCTTTTTCTGTACCTATGAAGCTTCTCATTCATCCAGGCTGTTGTCATCTCAGGGCGTTCAATCATTCGCAACTGGACTGCTTGGTTTGTCTTGGAAGACGTTTTACCGCTCATCCGAGTAGGCTTCATCAGTTTGTGCACATAGACTTAGATTGGTCAGATCAAGTCCAACGATCTTTTTATGTTTTCTATTTTTCTGCAATCTTAATTTTGTTTGTATTTTGAATGTATTTATTCTCTTAAAAATCACATTGTAGCCTTTAAAATGACTGACACAGGTTCCAGATAGTGTTGTTTTGTTTTTTCATGTTCTGTTAGAAAATCTATGATAATGTATTTAAACGTACCATTTGGTTAATGCACAGGAGGTGGTTCTCAAGAGTGTCAGACGAACTGACAATGAAGAAATCCAAATAACAATTCAGATGACAAAGATTTTGCCACCCAACTCTGATCTATGCATTCCTCTCTACAATGTTGTACTCAGGAGGTAAGTAAGCTTTTGCATTCTGACTTTTGTGAAATATATATATTTACAGGTACATTTATTTGTTGTTGTTTTTCTCACAAGGGTCATGAAAATACTTGGACTGAAGCTAGTAGGGAGGAATCATTATGATCCAGAAAGTGCTGTACTTCTTGGAAAACATCGGTCAGTAGCATGTTGATCTGTCATCGGGGAGTACTGTTCAAATTAAATGTATTATTCTGAGTCCATCTTTATGTAGCCTGCAGGTGTGGCCAGGCTATTCAACAAGTATCAAACAAACAGACGGGGGCCTGCATCTGTGTGTGGATGTGTCTCACAAAGTCTTGCGCAATGACTCTGTGCTGAATGTCATGTAAGTTAAAACTGCATTAATAGCACCAAGCAATTAACAAAAAATTTAGAATGTGAGTCAAACGATTTGTTTATTAAAATAAATGTATACTTATGACATAAAAACTAACAAGTCAAGTAGTATTGTTTCATCATCTGAAGTCTATCAAATCATACTTTGGCCACCAATTTTTAAACAGGTATTGTTTAAGTACATCTTACATATTAAAATGGATCAATGCCAACATATTAGGTCATTTATGGTTAGATAGGAGATCCCAATTTCTAACTTGCCCTTTACTATGCAAATTCTTACTTTAAAAGTATTACTATATGCACTACCTTAACAGCTTGGTGGGGATTTTTGAAAATAATTGTGTCCTTGCTCTCTTCCTGACAATCCTGATTTTCTGCTTAACAAAAAAACATTGAAATTTCCAACATTGCATGATAAGAGAGTCAGATGCCTTGGAAGATATCATCAATGGGAACAGTTTTATCTCTTTAAAGACTTAAAGGCCTACTGAAATGAATTTTTTTTATTTAAACGGGAATAGCAGATCCATTCTATGTGTCATACTTGATCATTTTGCGATATTGTCATATTTTTGCTGAAAGGATTTAGTATAGAACAACGTCGATAAAGTTCGCAACTTTTGGTCTCTGATAAAAAAAACCTTGCCCCTACCGGAAGTAGCGTGACGTTGTCAGTTGTTCACTCCCTCATATTTTCCTATTGTTTTCAACGCAGCTAGAGCTATTCGGACCATTACCCCATTAATTTGAGCGAGGATGAAAGATTCGTGGACGAGGAACGTTAGAGTGACGGACTAGAATGCAGTGAAATACATATTTTTTTTCGCTCTGACCGTAACTTAGGTACAAGCTGGCTCATTGGATTCCACACTCTCTCCTTTTTCTATTGTGCATCACAGATTTGTATTTTAAGCCACCTGGGATACTATATCCTCTTGAAAATGAGAGTAGAGAACGCGAAATGGACATTCAGTGCCTTTTATCTCCACGACAATACGTCGGCGAAACGCTTTAGCTACGAGGTAACGGGATAGCATCGTGCTTTAACTGCATATAGAAACAAAAAAATAAACCCTTGACTGGAATGATAGATAGAAAATCAACAATACTATTAAACCGTGGACATGTAAATACACGGTTAATGCTTTCCAGGCTGGCGAAGGTTAACAATGCTGTGCTAACGACGCCATTGAAGCCTACTTAGCAACCGGACCGCACAGAGCTATGCTAAAAACATTAGCTCTCCACCTACGCCAGCCAGCCCTCATCTGCTCATCAACACCCGTGCTCACCTGCGTTCCAGCGATCGGCAGAAGGACGAAGGACTTCACCCGATGCGTTTGGCGGCCCGGAGACGGAGGAAGTCAAGGTGAGGTCGGCGGCTAGCGCGTCTGCTCTCTAACAAAGTCCTCCTGGTTGTGTTGCTGTAGTCCGCTGCTAATACACTGATCCCACCTACAACTGTCTTCTTTGCAGCCTTCATTGTTCATTAAACAAATTGCAAAAGATGTCCATAATACTGTGGAATTATGAAATGAAAACATAGCTTTTTGTATAGGATTCTACGGGGTACCATAACTTCCGTTTAACTGACTACGTCACGCGCATACGTCATCATACCGCGACGTTTCAGCCGGATATTTCCCGGGAAATTTTAAATGTCACTTTATAAGTTAACCCGGCCGTATTGGCATGTGTTGCAATGTTAAGATTTCATCATTGATATATAAACTATCAGACTGCGTGGTCGGTAGTAGTGGCTTTCAGTAGGCCTTTAATAACACACTATGCAATAAATCTTAACCAATTCTTGGAATGTATACAAATCAAATCTGAATAGCTGAACAGGGACAAAAAAAGTATATCAAGTGCAAAATAGGTTTTAGGGATTAACTAATTATCAGTGTAGCCTATATTCATTGAGTGTTTACAAAGTCACATGCATACACACATTTTTTATCTGATACACTTTGGAGACTTTCTTTTTCCCAGGAACATTCTATACCAACAAAGCAAAGAGAAATTCAGAGATGAATGTAGCAAGGAACTCGTTGGTAGCATCATCATCACCCGATACAACAACCGCACCTATCGCATTGATGCCATCGAGTGGGACAAGTCGCCCAAAGACACCTTCACCCTGATGAATGGCACAAAAACTTCATTTGTGGACTACTACAGGTACTTTCTTTGAAGTGGTCAACATTGAGCAGAAAACATTTATGTTGTAGAGGTTTCTAAAAATGTGTTAAATATTATTCTCAATACTTTTTTTTAAATTAGATTTGCTGTTTTTAACTTTGAAGTAATATATTTTGTGAATGAACCACAGCAAGAACTATGGGATTACTATCAAAGAGATGGACCAACCTCTTCTCATGCATCATCCAAAGGAGCGGTCTAAACCAGGCGGAAAGGTTATTTTTCTGTCTATTTGCTGTGGTACAACACACTCTTCACAATATGGAATATCATACTCTTATGGATTGCCTTTCCTTTTATCATGTACTTTTTTAAAAGAAAGAAAAACATCTGTAAAACATGTGTATTTCAAGCAGAAGATTAAAGGTGCCATATGTAGTAATGTAGCCAGAAATGGTACTGCAATTATGGTCAAAATTCTGTAGTCCCCTCCCACTCTCCATGCCCGAGGTTGCCAGATACGAATCCGAATCCTACTCCAAGGAATTTCAAATGGCAATCAACGAGTCCTACGCTGTAGGTTTCTCTTGTTCATGCTACTTGCAAGATGGTTTACTAAGTAATTATGCCACATTTTACTGATGTCCATTAGCCAAATGTATTTGTAAAGTTACGCAGCAATATTTTCGTCTGCAGTCGGGACAGACTGTTGGCATTACCCTGATAAAATGTCTAGTTTGACCGCACAGAATCGAAATAATTATAAATAGTGTTTCCCATAAACTGCCAAGATACCTGTGGTGGTGGGGGCGTGGCTATGGGTGTGGTCACCATGACATCATCGAGTAATTTGCATAATTTACTACAATGATATGATTTCCTCTAAAAAAGGCTCAAAAAATGTATACTTACTAATTAATAACAGTTTTGTTTTAAACGTCCATCCATCCATTTTACAATATAATTACAACACTTTATGTACATATTTATATACAGATTTGAACAATAAGTTATTCACTGAAATATATTTATTAATTGTGGTTCTTACAAAAAATATATCTTATAAAATATAAAAGCTAAAATGTCTCTTAAAGCTCTGCCCCTTTAATTAGTGCATACTAAATCATTTAACTTTAGCCTACTACTACAACCATATTATTTACCAGCAACATAAAGTGAAACAGAGGCAGAGGTGTCATGCCACAGTCAGTAACAAATAAACAGAAAACAGTAGTGGTCAAATACAAATAAGGCAACAAGAGAAGTATCCTACACTTCTCTTTTGTAAAGTAAATGTGAACAGCCTATATGGGCATCTACATCAACTATATGATTTGCCTGAGAAGCTGGACAGGACAAAAAAAATAAAATAAAATTTAAAAAAAAATTTATTTATTTTTTTTATTTGTGGCGGACGTAATTCTTTCGTGGCGGGCCGCCACAAATAAATGAATGTGTGGGAAACACTGAAATAATATATAATTATATATCGCATAGGTCTACTTTGATGGCAAGTCAAGACCAACAGTAAAATTACCGCCACATTTCGTTCAGCATAACTCCATGTTGCATCCAGCCTGACGCACTGCATTCATCTTTCAGTGCAGAGTGACATTTTATGAGCCAACCCACGTTACGCATAAATCATATAGCCTACTACCATGTCAATACACAAAGTAGAAAATCATGACATGTAATGCATTATGTTGTGCCTGATGCACATACAGTACCAGAAACCGCAATTAGCCGTGCTAATGTTTGGAACGCATTTCCTCAGCATATCTGCTTAATGAGAACGAAATAGGTACGACACTACCCATATCCACATAGGCTTTATTTGTCCAAAATATACTTTTCCCTGTCAGTTGGAATACACATCGACATAAAGGCTAACAGGCATAAATTTCCCCCGTTAGCCTTTGATTGATTGATTGAGACTTTTATTAGTAGGTTGCACAGTGAAGTACATATTCCGTACAATTGACCACTAAATGGTAACACCCGAATAAGTTTTTCAACTTGTTTAAGTCGGGGTCCACTTAAATTGATGTGTCTTTGACCGGGTTAGCATGCTAAGCATTCGTTGCACGAACATACTAGCTTTATTAGACTAGATAGTAGACTGTATTGGACAATATAGTTTACATACGAAAAGTCAATTTCATTTATTACAAGTAATAAGAAAACGTAATCAAGGAGGAAATTAGCAAGTTTCATGTCAGATGAAAAAATCTTCTCCACCTTCAATCGTCTCCATCTTTAAAAGGCATCCTCGTTTTGTTCCCGGCTTTGTCATGAATAAATTGAGAATCGTAACGCAGCCTTTTAAATATACTAAGGTCTGACATGTTTAGTAACTTTCCCAGTGGCAGTAGCTCAACGAAGAGGGCGGTGCGTAACTGGCAACCTGGATGTGACACACTCACAGACTTTTTCATTGGTCAAACGGTAGAGGACGGGCATCAAAATGAAAACAATATTTTGGGGCTGTAAATCTAATTTTAAAATAAGAATATCCCGACTGAACTACCGTTATCAGTTATAAAGGTATTCGAAAAGAAAATGATGTATTAATGCCTTTACATATGAGGGCCATTTAATGATGAAATCCTTACATATGGCACCTTTTAATATTGCTGTTATCTTGTCAGATGTAATAATTTAACAACAGTTATTAATTGCAGCAAGTCATTACTGGAGAGATCCTCATAGTCCCAGAGCTTTCCTACATGACAGGGATCCCAGAGAATATGAGGAAAGATTTCAGAGTGATGAAGGTAAATTTGATCAGTTTGTTCTTTAAGAATGAACACATTCTAATTCAATTGCTGCAACACAAATATTTTGTATGTATACAATTTTTATTCATACATTGTATTTTTATACATCACATTTCTTTTAGTTTATGTGCTATTAGCAACAAGTCGCAACAGTTGTTTTTGGCATCCAAAGTGAAAGTAAACCCTGTGAGGCTTTTTCCTCAAATGTTATGTTTTGTGCTCGCTACAATTCTAATACATCTTTAAAGGGGACCCATGATGATTCTGAACTACATTTAAAATACTTCCTTGTGGTCTAGATAATATTTATTGCATATGCTTTCATATTTCAAATGCAGTCACATTTATAACCCGGTTTTCTTTTGGTGGGGGGTTTTTGTTGTAGTTTTTTTTATGTATGTCTGCAAGCTGTTGCTGTGTGGAGTTGTTCCCAGATTGCAAACGAAACCACCATCTCCAAAATGTTCAGTTTGTCTTTTAAAAGTGTACCGTAATTTCCGGACTATAAGCCGCTACTTTTTCCCCTCGTTCTGGTCCCTGCGGCTTATACAAGGGTGCGGCTTATTTACGGCCTGTTCTTCTCCGACACCGACAAAGAGGATTTGGGTGGTTTTAGTACGCAGGAGGAAGACGATGACACAATGATTAAAGACTGACTTTCCATATACCGGTAGGCTGGTTATTTTGATAACGTACAGGCGAGCACTTTGTATTACTTTGCACCGTTGTATTATTTGTACTCTGCACGAATGCTGTTCGCCATGTCAAAGATGTGAAAGTTTGATTGAATGATTGAAAGATTTATTGTTAATAAATGGGACGCTTTGCGTTCCCAAACAGTCATCTCTGTCCCGACAATCCCCTCCGTGGTAGCAGGAACCCCTATATACTACGCTAATTACACATCAAAACCCTGCGGCTTATAGTCGGGTGCGGCTTATATATGGAGCAATCTGTATTTTCCCCTAAATTTAGCTGGTCCGGCTTATAGTCTGGTGCGGCTTATAGTCCGGAAATTACGGTACATTGTTAAATATACATATCTTGAAGACAAACTTCATCGCTATTTTTTCCAGACACGATCGAAAATAAACTTCTTAAACAGCATATAGATTCACCCGGTCACAATATTACCGTATTTTTCGGACTATAAGTCGCCGTTTTTTTCGTAGTTTGGCCGGGGGTGCGACTTATACTCAGGAGCGACTTATGTGTGAAATTGTTAATACATTACCGTAAAATGTCAAATAATATTATTGATGTCATTCACGTAAGAGACTAGACGTATAAGATTTCATGGGATTTAGCGATTAGGAGTGACAGATTGTTTGGTAAACGTATAGCATGTTCTATATGTTATAGTTATTTGAATGACTCTTACCATAATATGTTACGTTAACATACCAGTTGCTTATTTATGCCTCATATAACGTACACTTATACAGCCTGTTGTTCACTATTCTTTAGACATTTTAAATTGCCTTTCAAATGTCTATTTTTGCTGTTGGGTTTTATCAAATACATTTCCCCCAAAAATGCGACTGATACTCCAGTGCAGGGGTCACCAACCTTTTTGGAACCAAGAGCTACTTCTTGGGTACTGATTAATGCAAAGGGCTACCAGTTTGATACACACTTAAATAAATTGCCAGAAATAGCCAATTTGCTCATTTTACCTTTAACTCTATGTTATTATTAATAATTAATTATATTTACACTTAATTGAACGGTTTAAAAGAATAAAAAACACGAAAAAAATGACAATTACATTTTGAAACATAGTTTATCTTCAATTTCGACTCTTTAAAATTCAACAGAAAAAAAGAAGAGAAAAACTAGCTAATTCGAATCTTTTTGAAAAAATTAAAAAAATAATTTATGGAACATCATAAGTAATTTTTCCTGATTAATTTTTGAATTTTGATGACATGTTTTAAATAGGTTAAAATCCAATCTGCACTTTGTTAGAATATATAACAATTGGATCAAGCTATTTCTAACAAAGACAAATCATTATTTCTTCTAGATTTTCCAGAACAAAAATTTTAAAAGAAATTCAAAAGACTTTGAAATAAGATTTAAATTTGATTCTACAGATTTTCTAGATTTGCCAAAATATTTTTTTTTAATTTGAATCATAATAAGTTTGAAGAAATATTTTACAAATATTCTTCGTCGAAAAAACAGAAGCTAAAATGAAGAATGAAATTAAAATGTATTTATTATTTACAATAAAAATAAATTTACTTGAACATTGATTTAAATTGTCAGGAAAGAAGAGGAAGGAATTTAAAAGGTAAAAAGGTATATGTGTTTAAAAATCCTAAAATAATTTTTAAGATTGTATTTTTTCTCTAAAATTGTCTTTCTGAAAGTTATAAGAAGCAAAGTAAAAAAAATTATGAATTTATTCAAACAAGTGAAGACCAAGTCTTTAAAATATTTTCTTGGATTTTCAAATTCTATTTGAGTTTTGTCTCTCTTAGAATTAAAAATGTCGGGCAAAGCGTAAATAAATAAAATTTAAAAACTAGAGTCAGCTCACTGGTAAGTGCTGCTATTTGAGCTATTTTTAGAACAGGCCAGCGGGCTACTCATCTGGTCCTTACGGGCTACCTGGTGCCCGCGGGCACCGCGTTGGTGACCCCTGCTCCAGTGCGACTTATATATGTTTTTTCCCTTCTTTATTATGCATTTTCGGCCAGTGCGACTTATACTCCGGAGCGACTTATACTCCGAAAAATACGGTAGATAAACCTGCATTCTCTCCGGTTGATAGACTCCAGACTCCGCTTTTTTTTAAAAACTGCTTTTACAGCATAATGTCATTGCATGTTGCACACCGATGTAACCATGCACATGCCAAGGCTACGGGAAAATAATACTTTATCGTATCTTTTCCATGAAGTTTCCTCAAACCAAGTCATAATGTTGCATCCTTTTTCTTTCGAAGTTCAGCTGCTAATCCAGTATCATGATGGCCCAGATGTCGTGGACAAACACAGAAGTAAAAAGTATGGGGCGGCATGGCGTAGTGGGTAGAGCGCCCGTGTCAGAAACCTGAGGGTTGCAGGTTCGCTCCCCGCCTCTTACCATGCCGTTGTGTCCTTGGGCAGGACACTTCACCCTTGCCCCCGGTGCCGCTCACACCGGTGAATGAATGATGAATGAATGATAGGTGGTGGTCGGAGGGGCCGTAGGCGCAAATTGGCAGCCACGCTTCCGTCAGTCTACCCCAGGGCAGCTGTGGCTACGAAAGTAGCTTACCACCACCAGGTGTGAACGAATGATGGGTTTTTAACATGTAAAGCGACTTTGGGTACTTAGAAAAGCGCTATATAAATCCCAGGTATTATTATTATTATTATTATTATTATATTTTAGTATTTATTTAACTGACATTGAGCAAGCGCGAGGGCATGAGCGAGAAGGATGTTGGCTCGGCAGAGGGGGGAAGAGGCTTTTTGACATAATGTCCAACTATGCCCACATAACATTGTCCATCAATTTGTGACTTCATTTCTTAATGTTTTATTGGCGTGTGTATATTTTAGGACCTGACCATGCACATCAATGTAAATGGTGAGCAGCACACTCAATCGATAAAGCAACTTCTGAAGAACATGAGCACCAACCCTGACAGTCTGAAGGAAGTCACCCAATGGGGCTTGGAATTTGTCCCACAAATTCTTCTGGTAAGGCCATATTTCATCTTATTCTGCACTAATACACATAGCAAACAGTCAAGGCCAGCTTGTTTAAGTTGAATTCAATTAGTTGGTTTTCTGTTTTAGGTGAAAGGTAGAACTCTTCCCCTTGAAACAATCTGTGTTCAGACTTCATCATTTACCACTGGTGCTGATGGGTCTTGGTCCAGAGACGTCGTCAGGCTAGCCTCCATCAGCTCTGTAAGTAACAGGCACCGCATTATTGTTCAGTTCAGTTCCGTTTCAGTTTATTTCGAACATGCATTCGATACAATGTAATGCATCACACAATTCCAGTTGTTTCATTACAGCACGTCCGAAAAGGAGTAGGAAGAAGCAGAGCCTATTTAATCCAACCCCTTTTCATCCCATAGCAATTTTATCCAATTTCCTTGTTCTCTGTAACAGAACAGTGAACAAATAAATAATATAGCATAGTAAGCATACAAATATTAAATACATAAATAATTTGTGTCTCAATAAAAAAGGGAAACTGCCAAGTAGGGCTGCAACTAAGGATTATTTTGATAGTCAACGATTATCGTAACGATTAGTCAAATAATCAGATAATAAAACGTACACATTTAATGGCTCTAATTTTTCCAACAACTTCTAAATGCAGCTTAAGTTATTTTAAGCATGTGCTTACAAACGACAAAGATGACTACGGTGAATTCTTTCATAAATATTTATTTATACTGTAACTGTGCTGCTCATTCAGCTGTTACAAAAATTAACATGACTAATAAAATGTAAATTTAAATGAAAAGATACCGTATTTCCTTGAATTGGCGCAGGGAATATAGTATTCGCACGTCTGGAATTACTGCCGGGTCAAACTCGTTTCTCAAAATAATTAACGCATGCTTGGCCTTATCGCCGGTTCATTATTGACGCCGGATCAAATTCGTTTCGCAAAATATTAATTTTATTATCGCATGTCTATAATTTTCGCCGGGTCAAACTCGTTTCGCAAAATATTTAGCATATGGCTAGAACTTCCACCGGGTCAAATTCGTTACGTCACGAGTGACGCTTTACCTGTCCTCATTTTCAAAATGGAGGAAGCTGCTTTCAGTAGTTTGCAATCGCACAAAGGAAAAAAGATAAAGAGCTATTCAGTAGGCTTTAAGGTCCAAGCTATTGAATACCGGTACAGTATGCTGAAAAGAACAGTAAGCAGCTATGTTTTATTAATATACCGTAGCTGCGTGTCAAATACAGTATGAGTCATGAAATGACTCCCGCCTCCTGGTGGTAGAGGGCGCTGCCGCGCTAGTGATCCTTCTTGCGACTTCCGGTACTGCAGAAGAAGTGAACACACGCAGCCTCTGCCTGAACTTTTAACAAGGAGGATTACATACCGGTATCTAAAATAAAAACAGTTTTCTAAACTGGACTTTCAATGGAAGCAGGAGGTAATAATTAAAGGAATATCTCCATCGAGACAGAGAGACTTTTAAAACGGAAGAAAGAAAATAAGGAAAACTTCTATAAACAAGTTATCGATGCTTTTGGTCAGAAGGAGCTGCAAATGGACTCCACTTATAAGTACAGGTAAGACCATAATAACGTTTTTTTAAATTAAATGTGCTTTTCATGATGGTATGCTTACATCACACTCAAAGCGCATTCCTTTTGGTAAACGCCGGAGTGAGAAGAGGTTTTAAAATAATTAGCGCATGCACGGCCATCCCGCAGGCTTCCGGTAAACGCCGGAGTGACAGAAGGTTTTAAATTAATTAGCGCCCCTGCGGCTATTCAAGGAAATACGGTAGGTAAAGTGCTTAAAAAAAAAAAAAAAAAAATGTTTACCTTGTTTATGTTTTTGAAAAAAACTGGTAAAATAGCAGCAATGAAAACAAACAACAAAACACAAAATCTAACTTCCTCAAAAAGAAAAGCATTGTGTAATGTTTAAAAAGCTGCATACTGGTATATTGACTATTGATTAACTAAGCAGTTTTACCACTCTAGTAGACTCTGTGTAGAATTACCGTAATTTCCGGACTATAAGCCGCACCTGACTATAAGCCGCACCAGCTAAATTTAGGGGAAAATACAGATTGCTCCATATATAAGCCGCACCCGACTATAAGCCGCAGGGTTTTGATGTGTAATTAGCGTAGTATATAGGGGTTCCTGCTACCACGGAGGGGATTGTCGGGACAGAGATGACTGTTTGGGAACGCAAAGCCTCCCATTTATTAACAATAAATCTTTCAATCATTCAATCAAACTTTCACATCTTTGACATGGCGAACAGCATTCGTGCAGAGTACAAATAATACAACGGTGCAAAGTAATACAAAGTGCTCGCCTGTACGTTATCAAAATAACCAGCCTACCGGTATTTGAAAAGTCTGTCTTTAATCATTGTGTCATCGTCTTCCTCCTGCGTACTAAAACCACCCAAATCCTCTTCGTCGGTATCGGAGAAGAACAGGCCGTATATAAGCCGCACCCTTGTATAAGCCGCAGGGACCAGAACGAGGGGAAAAAGTAGCGGCTTATAGTCCGGAAATTACGGTATATCTTTAAAGAATTAATAAAATGCTATTTAATAGATTGTATTTTTAATCTTATGATACCTCCGCATTGGTGCATGTCAGTCTCTATGTGTGGTTTGCGTTTCTTTATACCTCCGCAATGGTGCCTGTCTCTTTGTGTTTGTGTGTGTTCACACGCAAAACGATATAATTTATCGGCAATAATATATCGTCCATCAAATTTTTTTAAATAGTGTCACTGTAGAGTTTTTATTGATTATTTATTTTGTTGAAGAACATTATTAATGATTAACTTATTTCATTTGTTTTCAAGTAAAAAAACCAACGTATTTTCAAGGTGTGGCGGTAATGAAAAAGCGGTGGCAACACGCCACATTCAATTACTTTAAGGGGAAACCCTGTGTGTCTTGAGGGGCCTGTATGTACCTTTGTTTCTATGTCAGACTTCATGAGTTCAACATGGAAGTCACTATTCCACAACCATAGGTTAATAGTTGTCATTTGTTTATTTCTTTTTTTTTTTTTTGTATTGATTTTTTTTCCTCATTGATGAATCATTCTTTTTAAGATACCGCTGAAAATGTGGGCCATCTTCTACCCTCGTCGCTGTGCGGAACAGGCTGAAGAGTTGATTTTGACCTTCAACAAGGTGGGTGGACCTCTTGGGGTGCGAGTGGATCGTCCAATGTGTGTGGAGCTGAGGGATGATCGTACAGAAACCTATGTCAAAAGCATCCACTCCCAGCTCAGTAGTGAGGTAAGACACTTCAAGGAATTAGTAAGTAACAGGATTGTAAAAACAATTCCTCTCAATGCTATACCAGTTTTAAAAGTATTTCCTAACCGATGGCGTATTGCTTTTGAGTTAGTTTTACAATTGCTACAACAACCAATAAAATAGCTTTACTATTTATTTGAACAATTATTAAGACCAAAATTATGATTAGCAATACGATTAGTATATTGTTAAAATTTGCCTAAACAGTATCAATGATACCAAGTTTTATTTTGAATACCAAAATACCGTCAAAGTCCGAGTTTTGTGTAAGTGCATTTTGATTTGTGAACAATTTAATTGGTCCCCCATAATCTGTTTTGATTTGAATTTAATTTTTTTGATGTGACGGGGCTGAATTTATTGGCGGCATGTGAAACTGGAAAAATCCATAAATCAGTCGCAGCGTTGATAAAGCACAGGGCTCAAAGCATGGGGGAAAAATCAGTTTATAGTCCAGAAATTACAATAAATATTGCAACCCTGTACATGTTTTCTTTGCATTTACCGTTTGCTTTCAAAGCCACAGCATTGACGGCTGTCCATTTTGCTTCTTGTATATTTGGATGATAACAATCCGAACACTGTTAGTTCTGAACTACCGTATTTTTCGGACTATAAGTCGCTCCGGAGTATAAGTCGCACCGGCCGCAAATTCATTTTAAAGAAGGAAAAAAACATATATAAGTCGCACTGGAGTATAACTCACATTTTTTGGGGAAATGTATTTGATAAAAACCAACACCAAGAATAGACGTTTGACAGGCAATTTCAAATAAATAAAGAATAGTGAACAACAGGCTGAATAAGTGTACGTTATATGAGGCATAAATAACCAACTGGTATGTTAACGTAACATATTATGGTAAGAGTCATTCAAATAACTATAACATATAGAACATGCTATACGTTTACCAAACAATCTGTCACTCCTAATCGCTAAATCCCATGAAATCTTATACGTCTAGTCTCTTACGTCAATGAGATCAATAATATTATTTGATTTTTTACGCTAATGTGTTAATCATTTCACACATAAGTCGCTCCTGAGTATAAGTCGCACAAAAAACTGCGACTTACACTACCGTTCAAAAGTTTGGGGTCACATGTAAATGTCCTTATTTTTGAAGGAAAAGCACTGTACTTTTCAATGAAGATAACTTTAAACTAGTCTTAACTTGAAAGAAATACACTCTATACATTGCTAATGTGGTAAATGACTATTCTAGCTGCAAATGTCTGGTTTTTGGTGCAATATCTACATAGGTGTATAGAGGCCCATTTCCAGCAACTATCACTCCAGTGTTCTAATGGTACAATGTGTTTGCTCATTGGCTCAGAAGGCTAATTGATGATTACAAAAGCCTTGTGCAATCATGTTCACACATCTGAAAACACTTTAGCTCGTTACAGAAGCTACAAAACTGACCTTCCTTTGAGCAGATTGAGTTTCTGGAGCATCACATTTGTGGGGTCAATTAAACACTCAAAATGGCCAGAAAAAGAGAACTTTCATCTGAAACTCGACAGTCTATTCTTGTTCTTAGAAATGAAGGCTATTCCACTAAATTGTTTGGGTGACCCCAAACTTTTGAACGGTAGTGTATAGTCGAAAAAATACGGTACTACCATATTTTTATCAAATACATTTCTCCAAAAAATGCGACTTATACTCCAGTGCGACTTATATATGTTTTTTCCGTTGTTTATTATGCATTTTCGGCCGGTGCGACTTATACTCCGAAAAATACGGTACATAATTTTTCGAGATGATAATGTATCTTGCCATAGAAAAAAACTGTAAAAACTTTTCTTGCGGAAAGATACATAAGGTCAAAGTTGTAGCCTGCAAATAGTCCGGATCTCAATCCATTTGAAAATCTGTGGTGTAATTTGAAGAGAATTGTCCATTACAAGACTCCAACCTGTAAAGCTGATCCGACAACAGCAATCAGAAAAGTACTGTTTGTTGCTCGTAAGTCCATGCTTCAGAGACATCAAGCTGTTATAAAAGTCAGAAGTGGTGAAACAAAGTAGCAGTGGTGTTGTAGTGTAGTTATTTTTTTAGTTTTTTTTCCTGATTCCATAACTTATTCCCCAGAATTGAGTGATTCCATTTTTTTACTCTACTTAATCTAAAAATAAAAAACTGTTACTACCATATTTTTTTCTTTATCTCGTTTAAAATTTAAGCCAGAAAGTTCCATCCATCCATCCATCCATTTTCTACCGCTTATTCCCTTCGGGGTCGCGGGGGGCACTGGAGCCCATCCCAGCTACAATCGGGCGGAAGTCGGGGTACACCCTGGACAAGTCGCCACCTCATCGCAGGGCCAACACAGACAGACGGACAACATCCACACTCACATTCACACACTAGGGACCATTTTAGTGTTGCCAATCAACCTATCCCCAGGTGCATGTCTTTGGAGGTGGGAGGAAGCCGCAGTACCTGGAGGGAACCCACACAGTCACGGGGAGGACATGCAAACTCCACACAGAAAGACCCCGAGGCTGGGATTGAACTCACGACTACTCAGGACCTTCGTATTTTGAGGCAGACGCACTAACCCCTCTTCCACGTGCTGCCCAGAAAATTGCCATTTATAGTTTTTTCTCATGTCTGCTATCTGCATTTTTATATTAAACAAAAATGAACATCATCCATGATTGGTGATTCCATATTTTCTGCCAAGAGTTGTATATGAAAACAGTATGAAAATGTTTAAAGTCTTATGTCTCTGAGCTGCTCGCTTGAGTAACAGCATCTAACTGTTACTTTAATCTCGTGAAATGTTGGAAAATGTTTTTTGTGAACATTTTTATGGAATACAAAAAAATCACTCTTGGAATGAATTGTTTTGACTATTGCAGATTGGCAAAAATGTTATGATTTTTTGCCATGTTGAAAAAACTTCTTACGATCCTAATTTTTACTCAACCTGTCTTTTTTGTTTTTAACAGCCTAATTTGCAGCTTGTAGTGTGCATCCTGGTAGGGAACAGAACTGATCTCTACAGTGCCATCAAGAAGCTTTGCTGTGTTCAAAATCCCATACCATCACAGGTAACAGACAAAATGTGAAGCAACAATATTAAAATGGGACATATAGTTTCCTCGATACGGAGAAAGCCCTTATTCCCAATTAATACATGTTTGGTGGAAATCACTTAGCTGGTTCTCCACAAAAAATAGGGCAAACAGTTCTCTTCCCACAGCAAGTTTATTGGGCACATTCAACTCCACATGCTTGTCATGGGTCCTATATAAGGGGTTTGCTTTGGCGAGCGGGTTATCACTGAGCATAGGACATTTTTTCTTTTAAAAAAAATGGCTAAATAGCACCTAGTACCCATTGAGAACAGAGCTATCTTGCCCACCGTGTATATTTAATGGCTGTGACGTGAGCCAGTGGTGGCGTCCATAAAATCCAAGCAATTAAGTTAAACCATTTTGTTTTCCAATGTGGAAGAGCAGTGATTTAAATTTCATATACAGGTACTATCTATTAGGGATGATGTTCGAAACCGGTTCTCCCGGTTGTTCGATAAGAAAAGAACCGTTCGATAAGAAAATAACCGATTCCATGGACTGGAATCCCTTTTTGAGGACCGGTTCCCGTTATCGAGGCCATTATAGTAAAGAAAAATAGTTGGTTCTTTATTCGAATCCCTGGAACGAATCTCGTCCCACAAGAAATGCCCTGTGGGACATTACAGGAAATGACGTAGCTCAGTCTAATGACTGAGCTACGTCATTTCCTGTGATGTCAAACAAGCAGCAAAAATAATGGACCGGAAAAAACGCCTCAAGGCATGGCTATTCACCTATAGTGATCACAGAGACAGGTTGTTTTTGTGTTACTGTATATATTTGTTTTTCTGAAAAATCCCACTTAGTATACTTTGGGTAACAACAGTCAATATTTTTTATTTATTTATTTTTTAAGGTGTAACAGTCACTATTTATTTATTTATTTGATTTGATTTTTTTCTTATAAAATAAAAGTGAGCTTTTGTTAAACCAAATATTGTGTTTTTTTCCATATACAACAACGTATCTGGATTCGATAAGAGAATCGATAAGGAATCGGTTCGATAAGAGGATTCAATAATGGGCTCGAACTCGATAATTTCTTATCAAACATCATCCCTACTATCTATACTAAGTCTTGAATTTGACTTCTTGAAACCTGCAGAGACCCTGAATATGTTTACAAAGCCAAATGTTCCATTGTGGGAATATTTCTTTGCTTCAAATCAGATGGCAATGTGAGCGGACGAACAATCGAGATTGCTGTAGTCACGTGCCCGAGTGTCTGTGCTTAAACATTGCCAAAAACGGATACCGTATTTTTCGGAGTATAAGTCGCTCCGGAGTATAAGTCGCACCGGCCGAAAATGCATTATAAAGAAGGAAAAAAACATATATACACTACCGTTCAAAAGTTTGGGGTCACATTGAAATGTCCTTATTTTTGAAGGAAAAGCACTGTACTTTTCAATGAAGATAACTTTAAACTAGTCTTAACTTTAAAGAAATACACTCTATACATTGCTAATGTGGTAAATGACTATTCTAGCTGAAAATGTCGGGTTTTTGGTGCAATATCTACATAGGTGTATAGAGGCCCATTTCCAGAAACTATCACTCCAGTGTTCTAATGGTACAATGTGTTTGCTCATTGGCTCAGAAGGCTAATTGATGATTAGAAAACTCTTGTGCAATCATGTTCACACATCTGAAAACACTTTAGCTCGTTACAGAAGCTACAAAACTGACCTTCCTTTGAGCAGATTGAGTTTCTGGAGCATCACATTTGTGGGGTCAATTAAACGCTCAAAATGGCCAGAAAAAGAGAACTTTCATCTGAAACTCGACAGTCTATTCTTGTTCTTAGAAATGAAGGCTATTCCACTAAATTGTTTGGGTGACCCCAAACTTTTGAATAGTGTATGTACAGACATCAGCAACTTGTTTCAAACATGCGTCAAATATTTAGAATTAAATTACCGTATAAGTCGCTCCGGAGTATAAGTCGCACCGGCCGAAAATGCATAATAAAGAAGGGAAAAAAAACATAAGTCGCACTGGAGTATAAGTCGCATTTTTTGGGGAAATGTATTTGATAAAAGCCAACAGCAAGAATAGACATTTGAAAGGCAATTTAAAATGTCTAAAGAGTAGTGAACAACAGGCTGAATAAGTGTACGTTATATGAGGCATAAATAACCAACTGGTATGTTAACGTAACATATTATGGTAAGAGTCATTCAAATAACTATAACATATAGAACATGCTATACGTTTACCAAACAATCTGTCACTCCTAATCGCTAAATCCCATGAAATCTTATACGTCTAGTCTCTTACGTGAATGAGATCAATAATATTATTGGATATTTTACACTAATGTGTTAATCATTTCAGACATAAGTCGCTCCTGAGTATAAGTCGCACCCCCGGCCAAACTATGAAAAAAACTGTGACTTATAGTCCGAAAAATACGGTACTTTAAAAATAGAAAACATACACGTACTTGAGATTTTTTTTTTTTTTTTAACAGAATGTTGTGACATTTACAAATTTACAATTACAAATATACATAACTCAATCTTAAAAATAAAATGATAATATTAAAAACATGAAATCAAGTAAAAACAAATGTCTTAATCATCACAGCAAAACCAGCAACAATATTGAACATGAAAAATGTGCAAAACAAAATATTTGCTCGTCTTGTAATGTTAATGCTGATAATTCCAGGGTTTGTGGCCGTTAAAAAAAAAGTGCTGTGTTGTAACAAGCACTGCAGTGCTTGGCATGTTAAATTAAGCAATCAAGTTTAAAATACTGTGTGCCTACTAACAAGGTGTTTCTTGATATCACTTTCAAGCACCTGGCTATTTCTTTTTTGGTTTATTTATTACTGTTAATGTCTGCACCAGTGCCATTATGGAAATGACTTTTGGTACCTGTCCCAAATCCAATACACCAGCCCTTAACTATATATAACTTTATTTGTGCTTCATGTACCGGTGTGTGAGGCTCATAATGTGTTTTTTTCTGTAATGAATTTCCCAGGAAAAGAAATGTCCACGTATGAGACGAGGATGTCGTTGTGGCTTGTGCAGCCCTTTGAGACACTTGTGATTTAGGGCTATATAAAAAACATTCATTGATTGATTGATGATCAACTTTCAAGGTCCAGTGGTTTATGCGTTAAAATATGTTGGCCGTTGCCCTGCTTGTTGTGCAGCATTGTACCATACTTAAACGTTGTTTTAAATAAGTAGGGGATCAAATGCCTATTTCCCCAACTGTGTATGTACAGGTGGGAATTGACGTATTGTACAGTCATCCCGGATCATCTGCCTGAAGATGTTCATAAACGTGTCTGTCAGGCTGCAAGAACGTGTATATCTTAGGCCACATGAGTCATTAAGTTAAATTCATTACATTTCATGGGGTGTGTCATAGTTGTGCTGCCATTTCACTTTGACATGCCGGTTGATGTTTATATATTTTTTACATGTTTTAGGTTTTTTTTTATTTTTACTAATTAGTACTGTTCTCTGTCTAGGCCATCAATATCCGGACAATTTCGCAACAACAGAAGTTGAGAAGTGTCGCTCAAAAGATTCTCCTGCAGATAAACAGCAAATTAGGAGGAGAACTTTGGACTGTTAATGTCCCCTTGGTGAGTCGCATGCTTTGTACCAGCACCACTTCATATACCTAGGCTGGAAAACTGAAATTAGTTGATATACCTTGTGTTTGATGTCGGGTTGACATAGCGTGTTAATAGCAGTAACTATTTAATTAAGCACATCAACATTTTTGGCTTGATCAACACATGCGCATCATTTGTTATGACTGTGCAAGTGTCCCATTCTGCCAATATTTGGTTTAAAGTTACCCTGGAATGCAAGTAAATGGCTGTGTAAGATCAATGAAGTATTACCGTATTTTTCGGATTATAAGTCGCAGTTTTTTTCATAGTTTGGCCGAGGGTGCGACTTATACTCTGGAGCGACTTATGTGTGAAAGTATTAACACATTATCGTAAAATATCAAATAATATTATTTATCTCATTCACGTAAGAGACTAGACCAGGGGTCGGCAACCTTTACCACTCAAAGAGCCATTTTGGCAAGTTCCACAAATTAAAGAAAATAATGGGAGCCACAAAATTTAAAATGATAAACACCGCATACAAAGCTTAAATTGCTTTGTGATATGTTGACCAGGGGTCTCAGACACACGCACTTTAATATGGAAATTTGATGTTAATGCGGCCCGCGAGTTTTGAATGAATGTCGCTTGATAGCGTCATACTTGCCAACCCTCTCATTGTTTCCGGGAGACTCCCGAATATCAGGGCGTGATGACACTGCTTTTGGCGCCTTCTACAGCCTGCCAAACAGTGTACCTGCTCGACCACATGTAAAATGCAGCTTCAGCTTGCTCACGTAAGTGACAGCAAGGCGTACTAGCTCAGCAGCCACACAGCTTACACTGATGGTAGCCATATAAAACAACTTTAGCACTGTTACGTTACAAATATGCACCACACTTTGAACCCACACCAAAAAAGAATGACAAACACATTTCTGGAGAACATCTGCACTGTAACACAACATAAACACAACACAACAAATACCCAGAATCCCATGCAGCACTAACTCTTCCACTCAACCGACGCACGGAGAGGGGGGGTTTGATGTGTGGGGGGGTTTGGTGGTAGCGGGGGTGTATAATCTAGACCGGAAGAGTTAGGACTGCATGGGATTCTGGGTATTGGTTGTGTTGTGTTACGGTGGGATGTTCTCCAGAAATGTGTTTTTCATTCTTTTTTGGTGTGGGTTCACAGTGTGGCGCATATTTGTAACGTAACAGTGTTAAAGTTGTTTTATACGGCTACCGTCAGTGTAAGCTGTGTGGCTGATGACTAAGTATGCTTTGCTGTCTCCTACGTGTGCAAGTAAAAGCTACATACAACATGTGGCTGGGCTGGCACGCTGTTTGTAAATGCTATAGAGAACAATTACTGCAGTGCAATTGGGGCACGCCCTTAATTTAGTAATTAGAGTGAAAATAGGATTATATTTGCCCTGGGAGTTATCTAGGGGAGGCACTGAGATCCATAAGTCTCCTGGGAAAATCGGGGGGTCGGCAAGTATGCAGCTGAGCCGCATCAGAGTGGTCAAAGAGCCGCATGCGGCTCCGGAGCCGCGGGTTGCCGACCCCTGGACTAGACGTATATCAGCAATCGTCCCACACACACGTCAACCAATTAAAAATTTGGCGGGGGCGGGTCATGGCAGAAGTGCTTTGTGAAAAAAAAGATGCTACCTGCTACCACTTCCATACCTATGAAAATTGATCATTTCAACATTGGCGGTAACCAACGTTCCCTCTAAGGTGCGCGCATGTGCAATTGCGCACTGCTCGAGCGTCCTCTGCGCACGGCAAATCTATGCCACGCACAAAATCAAATAAAAAAGTAAGCGCATAACAATTTTCGACACACGGACACGACAGACAAAACAGTTTTTGTCATCATTGTTGAAATATTGTAACGTCTGTCGAGACGCTTTGGGGACATGAATTCCATCCATCGCTTTACCGAGCAAAACTCTTTGTCGGCCATAAACACATCACCAAAACATTAGTAAAAAAAATTATATCTAGCAAAACTGGTCATTTTCTGCACATGACCAACACTTTTATGACCAACCGGAAACATAGCAACCGGGCTAGCAACTCACCTCCTTTACGGCAGCTGTCGCAACGTTCTTAAAGCAACCGCAGCACATACATACTGTATATATACAACATATATGACATGATCTCCCTTTTTTAACTTTTGTTTTTCTTTCTTTGTAAACAAAACAAAATCACACTGTATAAGTGTTGTCTGTCTAATTATAAATAATGCAGACGAGGCGTGTTGGCTGAGTTCTTGACGTTTACTTTCACAGCGTGCTCATAACCTCATTCTCAGCTGCCGGGTGGCGACATGCAACAACACTTTTCAGGGCTACCGCGCATGCTCGTCACTTCCGTTGCATGCTGGGTAGTGTAGTTGTTATTTTCCCTAGCTCATAACATCACATCTTTCCCCCTATAAAGAAAGATTTTAACTCAATGAAGTGTATTTCTTTTTTTTACCTTTAACTTTTCATTTTTTAGCATTGTAACCACATTTGCAAACAACTTTTCTCTTCATAGAATTTTTTTTCAATAAAGAAATAAAGTGCAAAAATGTCAAAGCATCATAACAAACAGTTATGTTCCAATAGCAGCAGAAGTGCACTTTTTGGAGAGCTGTATTATTTTCCGTTTTGTGCCCAAGGGACTGATTTTATTTAACACTATATTATTATTTATATACGCCTATAGTGATCACAGAGACAGGTTGTTTTTGTGTTACTGTATATATTTGTTTTTCTGAAAAATCCCACTTAATATACTTTGGGTAACAATAGTCAATATTTATTTATTTTATTTTATTTTTTTAGGGGGGTAACAGTCAATATTTATTTATTTATTAGATTTTATTTTTTTCTTATATAATAAAAGTGAGCTTTTGTTAAACCAAATATTGTGTTTTTTTCCATATACAACAACCTATCTGGACTCGATAAGAGAATCGATAAGGAATCGGCTCGATAAGAGGATTCGATAATAGGCTCGAACTCGATAATTTCTTATCAAACATCATCCCTAGCCAGGCCTGTATTTGGCTGCAACAGTTGTAGCCGAAACAGTCAGGTACGGAAATAAACACACAGGTCATAAGAATAACAAATTGCATAATTATTTGAAGACCTAATGAACCTATTTGGAGTATCGTGTTGTTTTAGGAAATGGAAAAGAATAAGCAATCTAGCGTTCAGTGGTAATAAATATTATCCCACTCGGCATCCATTGCTTCTGCAGTCCATTCCAAGGTTTCTTATAGTTCCCATTAAATTGAGGTTTTTCTTGCCGGGATGTGCAACCAAAGCCGAGGAGGTTGTTGTGGTTTGTGTAGCCCTTTGAGACATTAATGATTAAGGGCTATATAAACAAGTTTTAATGGATTGATCCCGAGCTAACAACCAAAACAGTAATGTGATGCAACCAATTAAAAGCGCACAACAGGTAATGAAAGAGAATAAACAAAATACTGTTCTAAATACAGTGCTACCTCAACCTAGAAGAACATTGTGTTCCATGACAAAGCTCGTAATTTGGAATACTCGTGTCTCAAAGCAGCCTCGTCCATTAAAATGAATTCTAATCAGTTTAATCTGTGCTTGGCTTTCCCAAACAGCACAATTTTATCATGTAACGTTCCTTTTTAAAAAGTAAAACAAACTTTATGATAAGTAATATTGTTTGAAAAACAAACAACTAAATTCCAGTGGTTTGTATGAAAAACAATACCATGTTTACAGATATTCTGTATTATCAGAACCACCATCTGCCTTACATTGAATAAATTAGTGTCTGTTTGTTTTATTGTCCTCCTTTTTCTGTTGCTGTTACAGACACTTGAACTTTCCCTCCAGAGCACAGACTTCTCTTTTGTGATGCAGGGGAGCGCTCGTAAAAAGTTCCTCACTGAACGCTAGTCGTTTGTAGAACGGAATTATCTCCTTCGAGTTTCTTTGGTCAACATGACCGTGCTGTTATTCCATCCCTTGTGTGACACGACCGCCGTGTGATCATCTATCCATCCATCCATTTTCTACCACTTGTCCCTCTCGGGGTTGCGGGGTGCTGGAGCCTATCCCAGCTGCATTCGGGTGGAAGGCGGGGTACACCCTGGACATGATGCCATCTCATTGCAGGGCCAACACAGATACAAAACATTCACACTCGCACACTAGGGCAGATTTAGTGTTGCCACTCACCCGACATATTCTGCAATTACAAAATTGTGTTTTCTCCAATTATTTTTTTTATCCCTACTGTATGTAATAAAATATTTGCATTTCACTTTCAAAAGAAAAACCTGATGGTGGTGGGAGTTGACGTCCATCATGACACCAGCAAGGCTCACCAATCTGTCATGGGATTTGTTGCGAGCATCAACAAGTAAATCATTTTCACCTTTGTTCAGTTTTTTTGTTCCAGAGTTTGTATTCCTTCTGTATGATCTGTATTGTTTATGTAAGTCTCTTGAAAGTCTTATCCCTTTTTTGTTTGGATAGTGCACTGACTCGCTGGTACTCCAGAGTAACTTTTCAGGCACCCAATGATGAACTCATCAACGGCTTCACTGTTTGCTTATTGGCTGCACTGCACAAGTACCATGAGGTAGGAATCAGATTTTTGTAGCTACTTGTAAGTAATGACGTGCATGCTATGGTTCGTTATGTTGAACAAGCAAATGCAGAATGTGGCTGTATTTTGTGCCAAGAAAGGTATGTTGTTCCCCCTTAATTGATCCCCCACATTATGAGCCTCACACTTGCCGGAAAGGATTGTAGTGTATTGGGCTGGAGTGTCCGACATATACATGTAGAATTTAAGTTAGATTAATAATATAATTTGGAATTACCTGAACAAAGCAATACAATTATGCAGGATGAAGGTTGAGCTCTAATGCCGTCAGCTTAATGCTAACGTACAATGGACTAACTCATAGACAAGCTAACTCAAATTAGCACGGCCAATCGCAGGCACATATACTGTAAACCTGGGGTGCCCATTACGTCGATCTCGAGCTACCGGTCGATCACGGATGGTGTGTCAGTCAATCGCCAGCCAGGCATTTAAAAAATAGCAAGCTGCTTTTTTGTAAATTTACCAATTACTAGAAATGTTGTGTAATGATGGTAAATTATCTGGAGAGTACAAATGCATGTAATATATTTTAAGACCAGTGTGTTATGCAAGAAAACTTACTATTTGTATTTTCCGTCTATCTGCCTGTTCAGGTGAACCACAACCTGCCGGAAAGGATTGTAGTGTATCGGGATGGCGTGTCTGATGGACAGCTCAAGACGGTTGAGCAATTTGAAATCCCACAGCTAATCAAATGCTTTGAGAGATTCCCCAGCTATGAACCAAAGCTTGTCTTCATTGTTGTTCAAAAGCGAATCAACACTACCCTATATTCATGGGTTGATAACACCTTTGGCATACCTTCGCCTGGAACTGTTTTGGATCACACGCTCACTCGGAAGGAATGGTCAGTAATTTGTCTTTTTCAAAGTCATGACTGTGCGGTTGTAGTGGATTGTCCGAAGCTTATACAGCAACGAAAGTGAGTTTAGTACAAAAAGTTTATTTACCCTTAGTCAAAAGTGCAAGTCGGATTGAGCTGTCCTTGCAGACAAACAAAACCCGTCCTCCGGAGGTCACACGAATCAAGCAATCTCATAGAGTCCTGGGGCCGTACTTATCAAGCTTCTTAGAGTGCCATTTTACACTTAAGTCCTGAGAATTTGCGAAATTTAGTCCTACTCTCAAACTTAAGAATAAAAGCTTTTTATCAACGTTCTTAAGTCTAAGAATCACTCCTACTCTCCACGATATTTAAGAGACCTTCAGAGGTGTCTTAAGTGGTTAGGAGTTGCCAGCAGGGGATGGCACTGAGGCGAGAGACGTGCGCGAACATTCAGGGAGCGGAACGATGTTCTGGATTTGTTTGATGACGAGCAGCTGATCAAACGGTATCGTTTAGACAGAGCTGGTATTATTTTTGTCACAGATTTAATACTTTTCGATTCCATGTTGATTTCTGCATGTGGCTGCAGTGGGCTAGTATATATAGAGCCACCCACACCAGTTTCAAATTAGTTGCCTAATTAATGAATTGGAAAGAAAATGTTATGACAGTAGCGTATGTGTGTGGCCGTGAGGTGAGTGACGTCAGTGAGTGTGTGGGCGAGAGAAGAGAGGGAGCGGTAGCGTGAGTGCCGGCGGGGACTAGTTTGTTTTGTATTATTTTGTAGTTTATTGTCAAAATATACACTCCCATTGTCCACTTAAATATTTCCAAGATATTTCTTTATTCTTAGACAAGGGATTCCCTTCCGTGATTGGTCATTTCTATGGACACAGAAATGACGTCACCTAAAATTCCATTTACGGCACATAGTAATGTCGTAATTCAGCTCTGAGTGTGACACTTAAGATTCAGTCCTACACTTCGCTGAAAGTGTGAGTAAGACGCTTGATAATTAACTTTTAAGTGCAGCTTTCAGTGAAGAATTTATGTACTCTTAAGTCAACTCTTAGCAGACTTCTTAGGAGTCATTCTAAGAAGCTTGATAAGTACGGCCCCTGGTCTCCTGGCCATTTTTATCTGTTTTCCTCATGCGTCAAGGTCCCGTTGTTTTCGACATGTTTGTTTTGCAACCTCCTTGAATCCCTTAGTCATGCTTATCAATCAATCAATCAATGTTTATTTATATAGCCCTAAATCACAAGTGTCTCAAAGGGCTGTACAAGCCACAACGACATCCTCGGTACAGAGCCCACATACGGGCAAGGAAAAACTCACCCCAGTGGGACGTCGGTGAATGACTATGAGAAACCTTGGAGAGGACCGCATATGTGGGTAACCCCCCCCCCTCTAGGGGAGACCGAAAGCAACGGATGTCGAGTGGGTCTGACATAACATTGTGAAAGTCCAGTCCACAGTGGATCCAACACATCAGCGGGAGTCCAGTCCACAGCGGGGCCAACAGGAAACCATCCCGAGCGGAGACGGGTCAGCAGCGCAGAGATGTCCCCAACCGATGCACAGGCTAGTGGTCCACCCGGGGTCCCGGCTCTGGACAGCCAGCACTTCATCCATGGCCACCGGACCTATGCAACTCCCCCTCGCAAGGGACAGGGGAGAAGAGGAGAGAAGAAAAGAAACGGCAGATCAACTGGTCTAAAAAAGGGGGGGTCTATTTAAAGGCTAGATTATACAAATGAGTTTTAAGATGGGACTTAAATGCTTCTACTGAGGTAGCATCTCTAACTGTTACCGGGAGGGCATTCCAGAGTACTGGAGCCCGAATAGAAAACGCTCTATAGCCCGCAGACTTTTTTTTGGCTCTGGGAATCACTAATAAGCCGGAGTTCTTTGAACGCAGATTTCTTGTCGGGACATATGGTACAATACAATCGGCGAGATAGGCTGGAGCTAAACCGTGTAATATTTTATACGTAAGTAGTAAAACCTTAAAGTCGCATCTTAAGTGCACAGGAAGCCAGTGCAAGTGAGCCAGTATAGGCGTAATATGATCAAACTTTCTTGTTTTTGTCAAAAGCCTTGCAGCCGCATTTTGTACCAACTGTAATCTTTTAATGCTAGACATAGGGAGGCCCGAAAATAATACGTTACAGTAATCGAGACGAGACGTAACGAACGCATGAATAATGATCTCAGCGTCGCTAGTGGACAAGATGGAACGAATTTTAGCGATATTACGGAGATGAAAGAAGGCCGTTTTAGTAACACTCTTAATGTGTGACTCAAACGAGAGAGTTGGGTGGAAGATAATACCCAGATTCTTTACCGAGTCTCCTTGTTTAATTGTTTGGTTGTCAAATGTTAAGGTGGTATTATTAAATAGATGTTGGTGTCTAGCAGGACCGATAATCAGCATTTCCGTTTTCTTAGCGTTGAGTTGCAAAAAGTTAGCGGACATCCATTGTTTAATTTCATTAAGACACGCCTCCAGCTGACTACAGTCCGGCGTGTTGGTCAGCTTTAGGGGCATGTAGAGTTGAGTGTCATCAGCATAACAGTGAAAGCTAACACCGTACTTGCGTATGATGTCACCCAGCGGCAGCATGTAAATACTAAAGAGTGCAGGGCCAAGAACCGAACCCTGGGGAACTCCGCACGTTACCTTGACATAGTCCGAGGTCACATTGTTATGGGAGACGCACTGCATCCTGTCAGTAAGATAAGAGTTAAACCAAGACAAGGCTAAGTCTGACATACCAATACGTGTTTTGATACGCTCTAATAAAATATTATGATCGACGGTATCGAAAGCGGCGCTAAGATCAAGAAGCAGCAACATAGATGACGCATCAGAATCCATCGTTAGCAATAGATCATTAGTCATTTTTGCGAGGGCTGTCTCCGTAGAGTGATTTGCCCTGAAACCGGATTGAAAAGGTTCACAGAGATTGTTAGTCACTAAGTGTTCATTTAGCTGCTGTGCAACAGTTTTTTCGAGAATTTTGGAAATAAACGGAAGGTGGGAGACCGGTCGGTAGTTTACCATGAGGTCAGGATCGAGGTTAGGTCTTTTGAGCAGAGGATGAATAACCGCTTTTTTGAATGCTAGGGGAACAGTGCCGGAGGAAAGTGATAAGTTTATAATATTTAACACTGATGGACCTAATAATACAAACAGTTCCTTGATAAGTTTCCCAGGAAGTGGGTCAAGTAAACATGTTGTTTGTTTTATCCCACTTACACGCTGTAATAATTCCTCTAATGTTATTTCATCAAAAATAGAGAGACTATTTTGGAGGGCAGTGTCCGTCGTATATACAGTCGTATTTGTGTTAATAGAGCCCAGTTGTAGCTGGGATGCGTTGTCTTTAATCTCCTTTCTAATGAGTTCAATTTTCTTATTAAAGAAATTCATAAAATCATCTGCCGAGTGGGTGGAGCTACTGGGAGGAGTCCCTTGTTGGGTTAGCGATGCTACTGTACTAAACAGAAATTTAGGATCGTTTTTGTTGAGGCGGATGAGATTTGAGTAGTATTTAGCTTTAGCTAAGGTAAGCATGCGTTTATAAGTTATTAAACTATCACTCCATGCTTGATGGAAAACCTCAAGTTTAGTCGCGCGCCATTTGCGTTCCAGTTTTCTACATGATAATTTATGAGCTCTAATTTCTTCTGTAAACCATGGGGTGCGCCTTTTAGGGGCCCTTTTTTGCTTTAGCGGTGCTATACTATCAATAATTTCGCGCAAGGCATCGTCAAAGTTGTTAGTGAGTTTATCAATAGAGCCGACATAATTTGGGAATGGTGCTATTACCGAAGGCAGTAGGTCAGCAAGAGTCATCGTTGTGGCAGCATTAATGTTGCGGCCGCTATAGCAGTTATTATTATTATTAGCTTGTTGACAAAGAGTCAAAACTTCAAATGTTATAAGGTAATGATCGGACATTACTTTAGTATATGGAAGTATCATAACTTTGGAGGTGGTGACACCCCTGACAAGCACTAGATCTATTGTATTACCGTTGCGATGCGTGGGTTCATGTATTATTTGTGTAAGACCACAGCTATCAATTATGGTTTGGAGCGCCACGCACTGAGGGTCCGATGGGGTATTCATATGGATATTAAAGTCCCCCATTATGATTATATTGTCGGCGTGCGTCACTAGATCAGCAACGAACTCTGAGAATTCACTGATAAAGTCCGAATAGGGCCCAGGGCAATCAAAACATTTTGTAGACTGGTCGGCACGACTTCATATTCAACTTTGTCCTACATCTGGTCTATTCAATGGTATAGAATAGAAGAGAAATGAAATGAGCAGACATTCTTAATAGACACGAAATATAGTTCAAAGGTTAGAAATTCTACTACACGGTCAACGCTGGATGCCCCTGTTAAAATGGGTGAACATTTGGCCAAACATACACCCCCCATTGTTTTGCCTTTTTGCTCAATATGTTGAAAACTAAAATAATGCTATTTGGCAACAGTAGAAGAGAAAGTCAAACACAAATACAAATAGACGGAATAGAAATTGAAAGAGTAAATGAAACCAAATTTCTAGGTATAATGATTGATGATAAATTGAACTGGAAATCTCACGTAAAAAATATACAACATAAAGTTGCAAGAAACACGTCAATAATGAATAAAGCAAAACATGTTCTAGACCAAAAATCCCTTCATATTCTCTACTGCTCACTAGTGTTACCATATCTGAGCTACTGTGTAGAAATATGGGGAAATAATTACAAAAGTACACTTCATTCATTAACAGTGTTACAAAAAAGATCAGTTAGAATAATACATAATGTTGGATATAGAGAACATACAAATCCTTTATTTATTGAATCAAAGATACTGAAATTCCACGACATAGTGAATTTGCAAACAGCTAAAATTATGCACAAAGCAAACTATAACCTGCTAGCCAAGAATATACAACAATTCTTCTCAAAAAAAGAGGAGAAATATAATCTTAGAGAAAAATGTAATTTAAAACATTTGTTTGCACGTACAACACTTAAGACCTTCAGTATATCAATATGTGGAATTAAATGATGGAATGGATTAAGCAAAGCAATCAAACAATGTACTAATATGATACACTTCAAGAAACTCTTCAAACTTAAAGTTTTTACAAAGTACAAAGAAGAAGAAGAACCATGACAAACATTCTCAATTTATTTCATCCATCCATTCATTCATTCTTAAAGTAATCTTACTTATCTCATCATATGAAATATGACTTACTTCACCAATTATTATTATTAAATTCTTACTAATATTCATTTATTTATTTTTATTGTGATTACCTATGGAGTTATTGTGAAAAAATTGAGAACAGGAAGTGAATAAAAAAGTTTCAGCAACTGTTATGTAAAGAAAAGGGGTAGGATTAAATAAGCTCTGCTTCTTCCTACTCCTTTTCGAACATGTTGAAAAGAGAAACTGGAAATTGTGATGTATCATGTTGTATGCTTGCATGTTCGAAATAAACTCAAACTCTAACTCTAACTCTTTTTCTGACCACATAGTGGCGCTGGTAATAAAATAAACAAAAAGTGTCTTAAAGGTTTGACCCAGTAGGTCGACTGGTTGACTAGAAACTTTCAAGAATCACCACAGAAATTGTTACACATGGAGTGACGAGCCCATGGCTGTAAAATTTAAGCAATACTGGTTGAAAAACATTGCCGCCATCAACCAAAATGTCTTCTACACTGCAAAAAGTCAGTGTTCAAAAACAAGGGAAAAAAATACAAAAATTAGGTGTATTTTATTTGAAAAAAGCAAAATTATCTGCCAATAGAACAAGAAAATTTGGCTTGTCAAGACTTTCCAAAACAAGTAAAATTAGCTAACCTCAATGAACCCAAAAATAGCTTAAAATAAGTATATTCTCACTAATAACAAGTAGGGATGTCCGATAATGGCTTTTTGCCGATACTCCGATATTTTCCAACTCTTTAATTACCGATACCGATATCAACCGATATATGCAGTCGTGGAATTAACACATTATTATGCCTAATTTGGACAACCAGGTATGGTGAAGATAAGGTACTTTTTAAAAAAATTAGTAAAATAAGATAAATAAATTAAAAACATTTTCTTGAATAAAAAAGAAAGTACAACAATATAAAAACAGTTACATAGAAACTAGTAATGAATGAAAATTAGTAAAATTAACTGTTAAAGGTTAGTACTATTAGTGGAGCAGCAGCACGCACAATCATGTGTGCTTACGGACTGTATCCCTTGCAGACTGTATTGATATATATTGATATATAATGTAGGAAGCAGAATATTAATAACAGAAAGAAACAACCCTTTTGTGTGAATGAGTGTAAATGGGGGGAGGAAGGTTTTTTGGGTTGGTGCACTAATTGTAAGTGTATCTTGTGTTTTTTATGTTGATTTAATAAAAAAAAATTTTTAAAAACGATACCGATAATAAAAAAAAACGATACCGATAATTTCCGATATTACATTTTAACGCATGTATCGGCCGATATTATCGGACATCTCTAATAACAAGTGCACTTTTCTTGGTAGGAAAAAAAAGACCTTTTTGCTCAATATGTTGAAAAATATTCTCAAATGAAGTAAATGCTAGTGCCATTATCTTGACATAATGATATGCGCTCGGCATCATGATTTTTTTTTCCATGGTTGAAGTAAGAAATGATGACTTTAAAAAAGTAATTTTATACTTGTGAGTGTTGATGACACAGCTTTGCAACAGTTGATATTCTAGTTTCAAGCATGTTTTACTCAATATAGCTCATCAAATCTCAGCAACAAGCTGTAATATCTTACTGAGATCATTTAGGAGCAAAACACTTAAAACAAGTAAAACACTCTATAACATAAAATCTGCTTAGTGAGAAGAATTATCTTATCAGACAGAAAATAAGCAAATATCACCCTTATTTGAGATATTTCATCTTACTTAGATTTCACTTTTTGTAGTGTACGTGCGAGATTTGGCAACTAATTTCTTATAAGTCATCGGCCATTTGTCTAATCATGATAACACTTTGAGGCTATCTCCGGGTCTATATCTGCATTGCATATGGCACAATGTTTTCTCAAGGATTTTGAGCAAGCAAGTGGGGGTTGTCACAAATGAAATGTACAATAATGTGGCAAAATGTACACATCACGCAATACTCAGTGGGCAGTGGAAGCTGCTCCAACGACAAACTTAAGTGCAATTGTTGATGAAGTTTCAGATTTGTGTTTTCTTTTCCTCACACAGGGTTGACTTCTATCTGATGGCGCATCATAGTCGTCAAGGTTGTGGATTGCCTACGCACTACATCACTCTGTACAACACTGCAAACCTCATGCCAGACCATTTGCAAAGGTATCTGAAATCTGTTCAAATTTTACCTACCGTTTTTTTCGGACTATAAGTCGCAGTTTTTTTCATAGTTTGGGGGTGTGACTTATACTCAGGAGCGACTTATGTGTGAAATTATTAACACATTACCGTAAAATATCAAATAATATTATTTAGCTCATTCACGCAAGAGACTAGACCAGTGGTTCTTAACCTGGGTTCGATGGAACCCTAGGGTTTCGGTGAGTCGGCCTCAGGGAGGTCAAAACACACCCGACTCATCGTTTAAATACAAACTTCTCCCTATCGGCGTATTACGGATACGGCAACAGCTGACTGGTTTGCAGGTGTGTCATTTGTTGTGAGTTTATGCACTGTGTTGGTTTTGTTGTTTGAACAAGGTGATGTTCATGCACGCTTCATTTTATGCACCAGTAAAAAGACATGGTAACACTTTAGTATGGGGAACATATTCACCATTAATTAGTTGCTTGTTAACATGCAAATTAGTAACATATTGGCTCTTAACTAGTCATTATTAAGTACTTATAAATGCCTTATTCGGCATGGCCTTATTATAACCCTAACCCTAACCAAATAACTCTAAATTAAGTCTTTATTACTTAGAATATGTTCCCCTAGTGTCCAAATAACTCTAAATTAAGTCTTTGTTACTTAGAATATGTTCCCCATACTAAAGTGTTACCAAAAACATATAACTTTGTCTTGAATTTGAAGGAAAAAAACATTTTATTTTTCACTAAAGAAGGGTTCGGTGAATGCGCATATAAATCTGGTGGGGTTCGGTACCTCCAACAAGGTTAGGAACCGCTGGACTAGACGTATAAGATTTCATGGGGTTTAGTGATTAGGAGTGACAGATTGTTTGGTAAACGTATAGCATGTTCTATATGTTATAGTTATTTGAATGACTCTTAACATAATATGTTACGTTAACATACCAGGCACGTTCTCAGTTGGTTATTTATGCCTCATATAACGTACACTTATTCAGCCTGTTGTTCACTATTCTTTAGACATTTTAAATTGCCTTTCAAATGTCTATTCTTGGTGTTGGCTTTTATCAAATACATTTCCCCAAAAAATGCGACTTATACTCCAGTGCGACTTATGTTTTTTTTCCTTCTTTATTATGCATTTTCAGTTGGTGCGACTTATACTCCGGAGCGACTTATAGTCCTAAAAATTCGGTAATTTAATTCTAAATATTTGACGCATGTTTGAAACACGTTGCTGATGTCTGTGCAGAAAACGGGGGAGAATGTCCATATAAAAAAATATTTGTAATTTTGTACGTCAATATTTGATTAAAATGCCATACATGCATTTTCTATACCGCTTATCCTCATTAGGGCTAGGGATAAACTGAAGCCAATCCCAGCTGATTTTGGGCGAGAGGCAGGTTAACCCTGGATTGTCGCCAGCCAATCGCAGGGTACATACATCAGGCATGTGATTTTTCCGTCTATATTCGGAAATCCACCTTTTTTATCTGTAAAAATATAAAAAAATATTTTCCATTTTTCTTAGTTTTTTCCAACCTACAATGTGTTAAAATCTTGGTCCGTCTCTTTGCCATACCCGCCAACAACTACGGTTTTCCCGTAATGAGTACTGTTTTTGATAATCCAGTGGTAAAAACTACGGTTTTCCATAAAAAATTATTAACTTAAAAATCAAAGCTACGTAGTGAAGCAACTCCACAGGCAGGGGACAAAATATACAGGAAAATCAATGATGATTGGTTGGTTTACGTATAAGAAAATCCATGATTGGTTGGTTTGGTTTACTATGATGAGTCACGATTGGTTAAGATTAGGGCAAAACATTACGGACAGGCCAATCAGAGAACATTCATTTTAGTTGTTTACCATGTAAGCCCAAATCTTAACTGCTCTCGACATGGAAGACGTGAAATACACATTTGTGGTCCAGGGTGGGGTTGGCCCCCCACCCTGGACCTGGCTGGGGACCTGTGGCCCCAACACCCCCAGCTTATTTTCAGTCTTTTTCATTAAGTTCAAATCACATGCCTGATATAAACACAACGCCATCATAGGGCCTTCTGTAATGCTCAATTAAACACAGTGAACATCCCTAAACTGTCAATAACACGAGTGTAGAGCTCAGACATATGGACCAAAAATCATATTCCGATATAGTTTGGCCCATAAACTAACACATAAATGGAAATATCCTTTGGCATAACTAAATATCTCTACTATTTCTAGATTTTAAATTTTCGGGACTGATTGGGATCCCAAATACACAAAAATAGGTACCAACTAGTAAGAAAAGTAGGTTTTGCGTAACAGGATCCCAATGTATAAGGTGATTTAAAGGCCTACTGAAAGCCACTACTACCAACCACGCAGTCTGATAGTTTTATACATCAATGATGAAATCTTAACATTGAAACACATGCCAATACGGCCGGGTTAACTTATAAAGTGACATTTTAAAATTCCTGCCACACTTCCGGTTGAAAAACTCCTTTGGATATGATTTATGCGCGTGACGTCACAAAATCCACGGAAGTGGTTGGACCCCATCGACCCGATACAAAAACCTCTTGTTTTCTTCGACAAAATTCCACAGTATTCTGGACATCTGTGTTGGTGAATCTTTTGCAATTTGTTTAATGAACAATGGAGGCTGCAGAGAAGAACGTTGTAGGTGGGATCGATCGGTGTATTAGCGGCTAAGTACAATACTTACAGCAACACAACAAGGACTACTTACCACGCCTAGCCGATGCTTGCCGCCAAACCCACGGATGAAGTCCTTCGTCGCGCCGTCGATCGCTGGAACGCAGGTGAGCACGGGTGTTGATGGGAAGATGAGGGCTGGCTGGCGTAGGTGGAGCGCTAATGTTTTATCATAGTTCTGTGAGGTCCGGTTGCTAAGTTGCTAAATTAGCCTTAGCGTCGTTAGCAACAGCATTGTTAAGCCTTACCAGGCTGAGAATTTTTAACCGTGTAGTTACATGTACATGGTTTAATAGTATTGTTGATCTTCTGTCTATCCTTCCAGTCAGGGGTTTATTTCTTTTGTTTCTATCTTCATTTGAGAACGATGCTATCACGTTAGCTCAGTAGCTAAGTGTGTCACTGATGTATTGTCGTGGAGATAAAAGTCACTTTAAATTTCCATTTCGCGTGCTCGACTTTCATTTTCAAGAGGATATAGTATCCGAGGTGGTTTAAAATACAAATCCGTGATCCACAACAGAAGAAGGAGAGAGTGTGGAATCCAATGAGCCAGCTTGTACCTAAGTTACGGTCAGAGCGAAAAAAGATACGTCCATCACTGCCTCTCTAGTCATTCACTGTAACGTTCCTCATCTACGAATCTTTCATCCTCGCTCAAATTAATGGGGTAATCGTCGCTTTGTCGCTCCGAATCTCTTGCTCCATTGTAAACAACGGGGAATTGTGAGGAATACTAGCTCCTGTGACGTCACGCTACTTCCGGTACAGGCAAGGCTTTTTTTATCAGCGAGCAAAAGTGGCGAACTTTATCGTCGATTTTCTCTACTAAATCCTTTCAGCAAAAATATGGCAATATCGCGAAATGATCAAGTATGACACATAGAATGGATCTGCTATTCCCGTTTAAATAAATAAAAATTCATTTCAGTAGGCCTTTAAGATTAAAGAAAAAGCCTTGAAAATAAAATTAGAAAAGCCCAATATTGTCTCCAATCTTCTTTTTTTTTTTAAACATTTAGCTATGCCCAATTCTTTAGCTACCAAAAACACAAGAGAACAAAATGTGAAATAAAGCACCCTGGTTTAGTGAAGTGAATTGTATTTATATAGCGCTTTTCTCTAGTGACTCAAAGCGCTTTTTTACATAGTGAAACCCAATATCTAAGTTACATTTAAACCAGTGTGGGTGGAAAAAGTGTCTTGCCCAAGGACACAACGGCAGTGACTAGGATGGCGGAAGCGGGGATCGAACCTGGAACCCTCAAGTTGCTGGCACGGTCACTCTACCAACCGAGCTATAACCCCCTTTTAGAAGACATGTTTAAATGTCAGCAGCAACATGAAAATAATTGACTTTTTTCAATGGTCTTTTTATAGATAAACATTGTTAGAGGGCATACACAAAGATTTTAGCCAGGAAAACCAACCTGCCAACTGGCACAGGAGGGAGGGGGACACACAGCTCTCAGCGCACAGAGTGATCAGTGACACTTCCACATCAACCACTTGTCCATTTGGTTATGGTTAAAGTTTATTTCAAACATGCTATACAGATGGGCAAAAATGTTACTCTAGTTTGATCAAATTTCGATTTATTTTAGGAGCAAAATGCTAGTTAAAGGGTTCAAATCTGTATTTGCACGTGTGCTTTTTTTTTTTTTTTTCAATACTAGCACAACCTATTTTTAGATGCAAATGCAAGTAAAATGCTCGCACTGTACAGCCCTGTAATCACTCTGCCACCATGCAGCCTATTTCCAAAATAATATTCCTTTTAATTGTATCACTTCTGTCTTCCTTAATCTTTTTTTTTTTTCCTAAAATGCACATACCTAATCGCTCTTACATTATTTTACTGCTTTTGCAGCCGGTGGTGCAATTTACATCCAGTTAAATAAACGACCAAAAGCTGACATACTTTTTGTCAGCATGTTAAATCATAGGCATATTTTATTTACCGACTTTCGTTCTGCAACAGGCTGACCTTCAAGATGTGCCATTTGTACTGGAACTGGCCGGGCACTATCCGTGTTCCAGCACCATGCAAATACGCACACAGACTGGCTTACCTCTCAGGCCAGTACCTTCATTCTGAACCAGCCATCCAGCTGGCTGACAAGCTATTTTTTCTTTAACTATGAACATAGTAAGCTCAATTTAAAAATGTTGAAAGAAACCAATCTATGTCTATTGTTGACTGTTGAATAGTAAACAAAATACTATTGTGTTATGTTGTTCTGGTTATACTATGTCTAGTAAGCTCAATTAAAAAATGTTGAAAGAAACTAATCTATGTCAATTAGTCTGTTGTTGACTACGGAATACTAAACCAAATACTATTGTGTTCTGGTTATACTATGTCTAGTAAGCTCAATTAAAAATCTTGAAAGAAATCAATTTGTCTATTGTTGACTGCTGAATACTAAACCAAATGGGGGTTAGTTACTGAAACCAGTAACCAGTTAGTTACTAGTTACTTTATTTCAAAAGTAACTCAGTTACTTACACCAAAAAGTAATGCGTTACTGTGAAAAATAACTAGTTACTTTTCTTTTTTTAAGGCTCCCATTAATGGCCTTTTAGCCTTCGTTTCAGTACTGTGTTGCGTTGACCAGCATTCCTCCAATGGGGAATTCAAATTGCTAGTCTCTCCCAGATTCATTTTATGGCAATAAGCTGATGTTTATATTCAATCAACATCAATCAATCAATCAATGTTTATTTATATAGCCCTAAATCACAAGTGTCTCAAAGGGCTGTACAAGCCACAACGACATCCTCGGTACAGAGCCCACATACGGGCAAGGAAAAACTCACCCCAGTGGGACGTCGGTGAATGACTATGAGAAACCTTGGAGAGGACCGCATATGTGGGTAACCCCCCCCCCTCTAGGGGAGACCGAAAGCAACGGATGTCGAGTGGGTCTGACATAACATTGTGAAAGTCCAGTCCACAGTGGATCCAACACATCAGCGGGAGTCCAGTCCACAGCGGGGCCAACAGGAAACCATCCCGAGCGGAGACGGGTCAGCAGCGCAGAGATGTCCCCAACCGATGCACAGGCTAGTGGTCCACCCGGGGTCCCGGCTCTGGACAGCCAGCACTTCATCCATGGCCACCGGACCTATGCAACTCCCCCTCGCAAGGGACAGGGGAGAAGAGGAGAGAAGAAAAGAAACGGCAGATCAACTGGTCTAAAAAAGGGGGGGTCTATTTAAAGGCTAGATTATACAAATGAGTTTTAAGATGGGACTTAAATGCTTCTACTGAGGTAGCATCTCTAACTGTTACCGGGAGGGCATTCCAGAGTACTGGAGCCCGAATAGAAAACGCTCTATAGCCCGCAGACTTTTTTTTGGCTCTGGGAATCACTAATAAGCCGGAGTTCTTTGAACGCAGATTTCTTGTCGGGACATATGGTACAATACAATCGGCGAGATAGGCTGGAGCTAAACCGTGTAATATTTTATACGTAAGTAGTAAAACCTTAAAGTCGCATCTTAAGTGCACAGGAAGCCAGTGCAAGTGAGCCAGTATAGGTGTAATATGATCAAACTTTCTTGTTTTTGTCAAAAGCCTTGCAGCCGCATTTTGTACCAACTGTAATCTTTTAATGCTAGACATAGGGAGGCCCGAAAATAATACGTTACAGTAATCGAGACGAGACAGGCAGTAGTTGGTATTTTGTGGTTTATTCTCCAAGCTTAGAGGACAAACGTGAGACCAATCTAGCACACCAGCGTTCCCTCGCCCGGTCTAGCTCGGTCTCCCCTCAAACCCCCGGAAGTCCCGTGATCTTCCCTCTGTCCCTCGCCCCCACTCCCTTTGTTTAGACTACTCCGAGTTATCTCTACTCTGACACATTCCAATCTAGAAGGCCGACACCTTACTATGAGACTCAAAAGAAGGAAGAATACTAGCTATTCTTTATATGACTATAGGAGTTTAGAAAGAAGTAACACTTAAATATGGATATGATTCTGATCTGCTTCCCACAACTGTTATTGCACTGGAGAATAATACAATGTGTTGATCAACTTGACATGCATTTGCATCACTGAACTCTGCTAAGCAAGGTGCTCTACATACAACACACAAAGATATGTTTCAAAGGGCCAATTTGTTTCAGACCAGAACAAATTGACAAAACTATTTTAAAAAGCTGCAACATAACATACATAAGTAACAAACAGCATAATAACAACATAGCTGTAAACCAAGGTAGGCAGACACTACATACACAAAGCCTAACCAGGTGTTTTTTCTCTCAAGGAATTCAGAAATAAAATCATGTCTGAAGCCCAGAAAACTACGCATTTCCCCAGTTTTAGTTGAGAGATAAGGAAAGATTGGCCTGGCCCACTAGCATCCCTCTTTATGTTTGTGAACTTTATAGTCTATACATTTAGAGTGATGTGATAATCAAACACTGTAGAAGTCTAGAATGAAAGAGTATATAAGAGAATTGACAGAGTGTGTGTGTACCTTCAGTGCTGAATGATGAGCAGAGGCAGAGTTTGGAGTGTCTTCTTTAGCTCGCTTTCCATGTTTATGTACTCACTGTCCACTGTGTCCAGGAACTTGGAACATGTTTTCGTGCCATTTGACGTTTGACGCCCGCTATCATGCTAATTAATTCATCAGCCAACTCATTGGTGTTCATTTTCAATCTATCAAGATACAAAAATTATATCAAAATCAAATTACAGGATGTTATTTATGTAGTTTGATCCTTTTCCTCGACTGATTGCGACATCTAGTGGACACATTTAGAACAGCAGTTTCTTTCTTTTAAAATTTCCGGTTAATTTTTATACTTAGCAAACTCATCCCACGGGCCGGATAAAACCTGCTCCTGGGCCGTACGTTTGACACCCCTGATTTATACAATTTCCAAATGTGCTTGTTCTATATTTAATAAAAGAAAACAATCTGAAGCTGTCTTCATTTAAAGTTATCGTGCTGTGATTTTACCAGTCTGGCCCACTTGGGGGTAGATTTTCCTTCATGTGATCTAAAATGAGTTTGACACCCCTGGCACTTTGTACTGTACTTTTAATTAAATAATCTGCGACTGTAAAGAAACTACTACGTGAATGTCATATAAACATCATGGCTCGGTCAAATGTCCTGTGCTCCTCCACAATTGATTCATTGAAACTTTTATTAGTAGATTGCACAGTACAGTACATATTCCGTACAATTGACCACTAAATGGTAACACCCGAATAAGTTTTAATAATTGATAATAATTTTAATTTAAGAATGTTAATAATTGATAATAATTTTAATAATTGACCACTAAATGGTAACACCTGGATAAGTTTTAATAATTGATGATCATTTTAATTTAAGAATGTTAATAATAATTGATAATAATTTTAATAATTGACCACTAAATGGTAACACCCGGATAAGTTTTAATAACTGATAATAATTGTAATTTAAGAATTGTAATAATTGTAATAATTGACCACTAAATGGTAACACCCGAATAAGTTTTAATAATTGATAAAAAATTTAATTTAAGAATGTTAATAATAAATGATAATAATTGTAATAATTGACCACTAAATGGTAACACCCGATTAAGTTTTAATAAATGATCATAATTTTAATAATTTAAGAATTTTAATAATTGACCACTAAATGGTAACACCCGAATAAGTTTTAATAATTGATAATAATTTTAATTTAAGAATTTTAATAATAATTGATAATAAGTAATAATTGACCATTAAATGGTAACACCTGAATAAGTTTTAATAATTGATAAGAATTTTAATAATATTTGATGATAATTTTAATAATTGACCACTAAATTGTAACACCTGAATAAGTTGTAATAATTGATAATAATTTTAATGTAATAATTTTAATAAGTCAAAGTCAAAGTCAAAGTCAGCTTTATTGTCAAACAACTGTTTGTACAGGACATACAGGTGGACGAAATTACGTTCCTCTCACAACCACGGTGTCTATAAATATAAAGTGTAAAAGAAGAATAAAAAAGACAACAATTTAAACAGTCGCATGAGGGGGGGGAAAAATATACAGGGGAAGAAGATATTACCAGAATATCTATAATATCTATCTATTGTATATACAGTATTGCAACGTAAGTATTCAAGTATTTAGATGGGAGTGCAAAGTGCAATGTAAACAGTTAAAACAGTTAGCAGCATTTTGAGTCCGGAGTAAAGTGGCTAAGTGATAGATGGTGTGTGTGTGTGTGTGTGTGTGTGTGTGTGTGTGTGTGTGTGTGGGTGAGTGGGGGGGGGGGGGTGGGGTGTAGTGTCTCAGTTCACAGTTCAGATCAGATTGCAGGGCAGAGTGAGAAGGGGGGGGGGGCCGGGAGAGAGTTCAGCTTCCTGACAGCCTGATGGATGAAGCTGTCTCTCAGCCTACAGCTTCGAGCTCGGAGGCTTCTCAGTCGTCTGCCGGATGGCAGCAGTCTGAAGAAGCCGTGTGAGGGGTGTGTGATGTCGCCTGCCACGCGGAGTGCTTTGCGTGACAGGCGTGTGTTGTAAATGTCCTGGAGGGAGGGGAGGGGGGCACCGACGATCTTCTCAGCTGCCCTAACTGTGCGCTGCAGCGTCCTGCGGCAGGACGCCGTGCAGCCTCCGTACCACACAGTTATGCAGCTGGTCAGGATGCTCTCGATGACGCCCCGGTAGAAGGAGTGCATGATGGAGGCTGAGGCTTTTGCTCTTCGCAGTTTGCGGAGGAAGTAGAGGCGCTGTTGAGCCCTCTTGGCCAGTGATGCAGTGTTGGTTTTCCAGGAGAGGTCATCTGTGATGTGCACACCCAGGTATTTGGTGCTGCTCACTCTCTCCACCACCGCACCGTTGATGGTCAGAGGAGGGTGCTGGGTGTGCGCTCTCCTGAAGTCCACAACAATCTCCCTTGTTTTCTCTACATTGAGAGAGAGATTGTTGTCACCGCACCATGTGGCCAGTTGGCTCACCTCGTCTCTGTAGCCGGTCTCATCGTTATTGTGGATGAGACCTACCACAGTTGTGTCGTCCGCAAACTTGACGAAGAGGTTGGTGCTGTGCTTCGGCGTGCAGTCGTGGGTCCACTAAATGGTAACACCCGAATAAGTTTTAATAATTAGTCATTTTAAGTTAAGATTTTAAGAATAATTTAAGAATTGTAATAATTTCAATAATAATTGTAATAATTGACCACTAAATGGTAACACCCGAATAAGTTTTAATAATTGATAATAACTTTAAGAATTTTAATTTAAGAATTTTAATAATAGATAATCATTTTAATAATTGACCACAAAATTGTAACACCCGAATAAGTTTGAATAATTCATAATAATTTTAATTTAAGATTAATTTAAGAATTGTAATAATTTTAATAGTTGTAATAATTGACCACTAAATGGTAACACCGAATACATTTTAATAATTGATAATTTCAATTTAAGAATTGTAATAATAATTGATAATAATTTTAATAATTGACCACTAGATGGTAACACTCGAATACGTTTTAATAATTGATAATAATTTTAATTTAAGAATTTTAATAATTGACCACTAAATGGTAACACCCGAATAAGTTTTAATAATTGATCATTTTTATTTAATAATAATTGATAATTGTAACAATTGACCACTAAATGGTTACACCCGAATACGTTTTTCAACTTGTTTAAGTCGGGGTCCACGTTAATCAGTTCATGGTAGTGTTGACCGACAATTATTTTAAAAGAAATGCTGCTGTTCGGCTGTATAATATCAAACTAAACGATTCCAAAGTTGTGTATTTTGGAAAATATATCATATATATTATAAATCACGTACTTCGGTACTAGTGATATAGCAGTAAATACATTCTTCATCCGGGCATTGCAAGGCTAACCGGAAGTACCCCCACTTTCACCGGAAACGCGGAGCAGCGTTTATTGTTGCTGGTGAGCTGCTGTAATGGCGGTGTCTCGTCGCTCCGCGCAGCAGCAACAACAACTAAATAGCTTACAGTCGCCGCCGAGGAGCAGCTCGCTTTCGGGTGCTCCTTCGGCCGCCCCGCTGATGGCCTCGGCCAACTCGCCGCTCCACACCGAGCGGGAATGCAACGGCGGCATCGAAGGCTCTGCGGCCTCCCCGGACCTCGCAGCCCCGCTCCTCGCCACCAGCGCCAGCCCCAGCAGCACCACCACCTCCGGGGGCAGCAACGTCTCCAGCCCCGGCTCCGGGGCCGCCAGCCCCGCCGACGGAATAAGCGGAATCGGCGGCGCGTTCAGGGAGTTATTCGAGGCCTGTCGCAACGGGGACGTGTCGAGAGTGAAGAGGCTCGTCGACACCGTCAACGTGAACGCCAAAGACATGGCTGGTCGCAAGTCCACTCCTCTGCACTTTGCTGCGGGTAATGTCCACCTAACTAGTCCACTTCCACTCCTCTGCGGGTAATGTCCACCTAACTAGTCCACTTTGCTGCGGGTAATGTCCACCTAACTAGTCCACTTCCACTCCTTTGCGGGTAATTTCCACCTAACTAGTCCACTTCCACTCCTCTGCGGGTAATGTCCACCTAACTAGTCCACTTCCACTCCTCTGCGGGTAATGTCCACCTAACTAGTCCACTCCTCTGCACTTTGCTGCGGGTAATGTCCACCTAACTAGTCCACTTCGCTGCGGGTAATGTCCACCTAACTAGTCCACTTTGCTGCGGGTAATGTCCACCTAACTAGTCCACTTCCACTCCTCTGCGGGTAATGTCCACCTAACTAGTCCACTCCTCTGCACTTTGCTGCGGGTATTGTCCACCTAACTAGTCCACTTCCACTACTCTGCGGGTAATGTCCACCTAACTAGTCCACTTCCACTCCTCTGCGGGTAATGTCCACCTAACTAGTCCACTTCGCTGCGGGTAATGTCCACCTAACTAGTCCACCCCTCTGCACTTTGCTGCGGGTAATGTCCACCTAACTAGTCCACTTCGCTGCGAGTAATGTCCACCTAACTAGTCCACTTCGCTGCAGGTAATATCCACCTAACTAGTCCACTCCTCTGCGGGTAATTTCCACCTAACTAGTCCACTCCTCTGCACTTTGCTGCGGGTAATGTCCACCTAACTAGTCCACTCCTCTGCAATTAGCTGCGGGTAATGTCCACCTAACTAGTCCACTTCGCTGCGGGTAATGTCCACTTACTAGTCCACTCCTCTGCAGGTAATGTCCATCTAACTAGTCCACTTCGCTGCGGGTAATGTCCACCTAACTAGTCTACTCCTCTGCTCTTTGCTGCGGGTAATGTCCACCTAACTAGTCCACTTCGCTGCGGGTAATGTCCACCTAACTAGTCTACTCCTCTGCTCTTTGCTGCGGGTAATGTCCACCTAACTAGTCCATGTTGCTGCGGGTAATGTCGACCTAACTAGTCCACTTCGCTGCGGGTAATGTCGAGCTAACTAGTCCACTCCTCTGCACTTCGCTGCGGGTAATGTCCACCTAACTAGTCCACTCCTCTGTACTTCGCTGCAGGAAATGTCGACCTAACTACTCCACTTCGCTGCGGGTAATGTCGAGCTAAGAGAAGCTAAGCTAACGCGGTAGCACTTCATCAGCTGTTATCTAGTTGGCCAATTGGCTGTACGTTTATGTGCTACCGTTTGTCTATGTCAGTGTTTTTCAACCACTGTGCTGCGGCACACTAGTGTACCGTGAGATACAGTCTGGTGTGCCGTGGGAGATGATCTAATTTCACCTATTTGGGGTAAAACATATTTTTTGCAACCAGTAATTATAGTCAGCAAATGATGTGTTGTTGTTGAGTGTCGGTGCTGTCTAGAGCTGGGCAGAGTAACCATGTAATACTCTTCCATATCAGTAGGTGGCAGCAGGTAGCTAATTGCTTTGTAGATGTCGGAAACAGCTGGAGGCAGCGTGCAGGTCAAAAGGTATCTAATGCTTAAACCAAAAATAAACAAAAGGTGAGTGCCCCTAAGAAAAGGCATTGAAGCTTAGGGAAGGCTATGCAGAACAAAACTAAAACTGAACTGGCTACAAAGTAAACAAAAACAGAATGCTGGACGACAGCAAAGACTTACTGTGGAGCAAAGACGGCGTCCACAATGTACATCCGAACATGACATGACAATCAACAATGTCCCCACAAAGAAGGATAAAAACAACTGAAATATTCTTGATTGCTAAAACAAAGTAGATGCGGGAAATATCGCTCAAAGGAAAACACCAAAAAAAGAGAAAAAGCCACCAAAATAGGAGCGCAGGACAAGAAGTAAAACACTACACACAGGAAAACAGCAAATAAGTCAAAACTAGAACAAGTGAGAAGTTTGTTTCGTAAAAAAAACTAAGCTGGCTAACTTCTCAGTTCTTCTAGGCCAGTGTTTTTCAACCTTTTTGGAACCAAGGCACATTTTTTTTATTGAAAAAATCCTGAGGAACACCACTAACAGAAAACATAACGAAATGAAACTCAGCAGCCGATATTGACAGTAAAAAGTTGTTGTCGCAATTGTTGGATATGACTAAACCATAACCAAGCATGCATCACTATACCTCTTGTCTCAAAGTAGGTGTACTGTCACCACCTGTCACATCACACCCTGACTTATTTTGCGGTTTTCCTGTGTTCTTGTCTTGCGCTCCTATTTTGTTGTTGATTGTCATGCACGGATGTACTTTGTGGACGCCGTCTGCTGCTCCGCACGCTGTAAGTCTTTGCTGTCGTCCAGCATTCTGTTTTTCTTTACATTGCAGCCAGTTTTAGTTTTAGTTCCGTTTTGAAAAACACTGGTCTATGTGACACAACGTGAAGACTTGTTGAAATGCTAACCTGACGCTTTATTAGAGCGGATGTCAACAACGTTTGTAGCTAGTTTTGTAATTATACTGTCCATCCATCCATCCGTTTTTCTACCGCTTGTCCCGTTCGGGGTCGCGGGAGGTGCTGGAGCCTATCTCAGCTGCATTCGTCATCTACTTAAAAACAACTAATTGGTTCGTTAAAGAAAAAACTGGCTAACTTCTCACTTCTTCTAGGCCAGTGTTTTTCAACCTTTTTGGAGCCAAGGCACCTTTTTTTTTATTGAAAAAATCCTGAGGAACACCACTAGCAGAAAACATAAAAAAATGAAACTCAGCAGCCGATATTGAGAGTAAAAAGTTGTCGCAATTGTTGGATATGACTTTAAAGCATAACCAAGCATGCATCACTATAGCTCTTGTCTCAAAGTAGGTGTACCGTCACCACCTGTCACATCACACCCTGACTTATTTTGCGGTTTTCCCATGTTCTTGTCTTGCGCTCCTATTTTGTTGTTGATTGTCATGTACGGATGTACTTTGTGGACGCCGTCTGCTGCTCCGCACGCTGTAAGTCTTTGCTGTCGTCCAGCATTCTGTTTTTCTTTACATTGCAGCCAGTTCAGTTTTAGTTTCATTCTGCATAGCCTTCCCTAAGTTTCAATGTATTTTCTTAGCGGCACTCGCCTTTTGTTTATTTTTGGTTTAAGCATTAGACACCTTTTTACCTGTACATTGTGATCACGACAAACCATCGTCCCACCTACTGATATGGAAGAGTATTACACGGTTACTCTGCCGAGCTCTAGACGGCACCTACACTCAACAACGGCACATTATTTGCGGATTATAATTACTGGTTTGCAAAAGATGTTTTTAACCCAAATAGGTTAAACTACATAATCTCCCACGGCACACCAGACTGTATCTCACGGTGTGCCGCGGCACAGTGGTTGAAAAATACTGGTCTATGTGACGCGACGTGAAGACTTGTTAAAATGCTAACCTGACGCTTTATTAGAGCAGATGTTAACGTTTGTAGATAGTTTATAATTATACTGTCATCTACTTAAAAACAACTAATTGGTTTTAATAAAAAAAACTGCCGTCTGGCTAACTTCTCACTTTTTGTAGTCTATCCATTGTTCATCCAATTTTTGGTCCGTTGGAATCCATTTTCTTTAAATACATCATGATCAATGTTAAATAAGTAATTGCATTTGTCGTTATTTCAGGGTTTGGAAGGAAAGATGTAGTGGAGCATCTCCTCCAGACGGGGGCCAATGTCCATGCCAGGGATGATGGAGGTCTAATCCCCCTGCACAATGCCTGCTCCTTTGGCCATGCAGAGGTGGTGGGCCTCCTCCTGTGTCAGGGTGCAGACCCCAATGCCAGAGACAACTGGAACTACACTCCTCTACACGAGGCTGCCATCAAGGGAAAGATAGATGTGTGCATAGGTAAAGTTATTCTACATGTAATTTGTTGAAATTGCACCGGTTAGGTGCTGTGTGGGCCACGACCAAACCACTGCAAAAGCTTTGAAAATGTGTTTCTTGGTTTCTCAGTGTTACTCCAGCATGGTGCTGATCCTAACATACGCAATACTGATGGAAAGTCAGCTCTGGATCTGGCTGACCCTTCCGCTAAGGCTGTACTAACAGGTTAGTCACCCACATGCACGTACGCCTGACATAGTCTGGTACGAGGGGTGTAACGGTACACACAAATTTAAGTTCGGTACGTACCTCGGTTTAGAGGTCACGGTTCGGTTCATTTTGGGTACAGTAAGAAAACAACAAGATACCGTATTTTCCGCACCATAAGCCGCACCTAAAAACCACAAATTTTCTCAAAAGCTGACAGTGCGGCTAATAACCCAGTGCGCTTTATATATGGATTAATATTATTTATTTTCATAAAGTTTAGGTCTCGCAACTACGGTAAACAGCCGCCATCTTTTTTCCCCGTAGAATAGGAAGCGCTTCTTCTTCTACGGTAAGCAACCGCCCCCATAGAAGAGGAAGCGCTTCTTCTTCTACTGTAAGCAACCGCCAAGGTGAGCACCCGCCCCCGTAGAAGAAGAATCGTGCGGATATTTCGTTTCATTTGTGTGTTTCTGTAAAGACCACAAAATGGCTCCTACTAAGAGACACGCGTACAAGGTTCCACTGACTTTTGATATTCCTGTGAACCGCACTGTGGATACGACGGGAGCACGTACAGTGAATATCCGTTAGCTTGCCATGCTAACGGCCAGAAACTTCCACCCACGGTGATATTCAAAAGGAAGACCTTGCCAAAAGAGAACTTTCCAGCCGGCGTCATCATAAAAGCTAACTCGAAGGGATGGATGGATGAAGAAAAGATGAGCGAAGAGACCGGGTGACTTTTTTCACGCAGCTCCGTCCCTGTTGATCTACGACTGCATGCGCGTCCACATCACAGATGGTGTCAAAAAACAAGTGAAGCACACCGAAGAAGAAGAAGAATTCGAGGGATTTGTGGATGAGTAATAACTTCAGAACGTGAGCTTTAAATGTTTATTTTGTGTGTTGTGTGACACTAACGTATGAGCAACGTGGAGTTATTGATGTTGCTATTGCTCTGCACTATTTTGAGTGTTACTATTTTTGTGATTGCACATTTGCACATTACATTTTGGGAGTGAACAGAGTTGTTAGAACGCTGGTTTGTAATATATTATTAAAATTTGACTGACCTATCTGACTGTTTTGTTGACATTCCCTTTAGCGCAGCGTAGGTGCGGCTAATAGCACGGGGCGGCTAATAGGTAAACAAAGTTTTGAAATATGCCATTCATTGAAGGTGCGGCTAATAACACGGGGGCGGCTTATGGTGCGGAAAATACGGTATACATTTTTGGGTTATTTATTTACCAAATTTGTAAAATCTTCCAACAGAAATATTTTTCTTAGTGTAATATTTGATGCGAAGTAATGGGAACCTTGGATAGGTCAATAATTCATAATAACATTGATTTTGATTCAATATTATGTTTTGAGCAATGACAGTTTGAAAGAAAAAAAAACAGCTTTGTTTTATTAGTCAACATTGCAACTTTTTCTAAATGACATTTCACCTTTAAGCTTTTTTATTTCACTTTTGTTATGTTTTTGTTTATTTGAATAGTATTTTTAGAATGTGCCGTGGGCCTTTAAAACATTAGCTGTGGGCCGCAAATGGCCTCCGGGGCACACTTTTGACACCCCTGCTATAGATAATACAAAATTAAATGTGATAAATCTATGGATAAAAAGCAGAGCCTGGCGACGCATGCGCGTTTATCATAACTCTCTCTCTCTCTCTGTCTCTGCCCCTCCCTCACCAATGCTGCTGTTTGTTTTGTTTTTAACCCCTTCTTAACCCTGAACGTACATTGAAAATACACGCAACCCTAACTCAAAATGCCGGACATTTGAGGCATTTAAGAAACTCCGCCCTGACAGCTCCGCAAAAGAGGACATGTCCGGTGAAAAGAGGACGTATGGTCAGTCTATCCTAGCCCGTTAGCTGCTAGCATGCCGTGTGTTGTGCCTCGGTGTGCATTGTTTACACAACGTGCGTTACGCTACTTAATATGTCCGTGTGGAAACTCGTTCGGTACACCTCCGAACCGAACCGGAACCCCCGTACCGAAACGGTTCAATACAAATACACGTACCGTTACACCCCTAACGCTTTATAATCCGACTGGTCGACTTATCGTTAAGATAGTCGATGACTTGTCGACTATCAAAATAGTTACATGCTGTAAGTATATAGGTAATGTAACACACACATTTATAATAACATGTAAGGTTTACATATGTTGGTAATTTTTAGCATACAACGGCGTATTAATTTCAAATACATCACAATGTTCACTTTTTCCTACGACGACGACTAATCATGGCAGACTTCATGAGAGACGACGACTGCTACTTTTGGACAAATGATGATCCAAAACCTGATCTTTTTGAGCCCGAATGTAAAGAGGATGAGCTAAAAGTGTTAGAAGCTAAGTGATAAGCAGGTCCAGCAAGTAGCACTTTTGTTAAGTGCTAAACAAGAAATACAATCTACGAACGTAAAACAATCCCTTCCTGTACAATGTCTGCTCTCACTGGGATGCCGACTAATTGGATGTTCATATCTTCCCGTTTAGATGAAGAATTAATCATAATTCTCACACAAGTAATGAAATAAGAGTCTTTTCATGTCTTTTTTCGGGTGTAAATTTAATGTCAAAGTTGACCAACTTCTCGGTTTATTGCTACAACCTTCTACTATACAGGTGAGAGGCATAATTGATAATCTAGCATTAACTTTTACCAACTTGGAGGCGATGCAGCAGCTCACTGGTTCAGTATTTCAATAGCTGCATAAGCTAGTTACCTTTCTGTGATCATCTTGCTGCTAGAAGTAGTTCCTCGTTGTTAGCGCTCATAATAACCATATCGCTAATACTTGATTAATATTCAGGTCACGAGATGTAAATGGAGTATTGTTGGTGTTTTTTGGATGTTTTGAGGCCTTTATGAGCACAGTTTGTTACTCCCATTAAGCTGCATTGTTAGCCACCTCGTGCTGGCAGTATATTACAAATTACAAAGCATATAAAAATGAAAAACGTGTGTTTTTGTTTTGTACAGGGATTGTGAATGATAGACATTAAAAAAAAAAGTGCAGCTCCCCTTTAAAATCCACAGCGGTTCCGTCTCGGAAAATTGTATTTTTTCTTTTGTTGTTGAAGATGTTTTTCATCTTTCAGTTTAAGCAAATATTATTTGCATGGCTTCACCTAATCTGTAACTGTATCCCAAACAGGTGAATACAAGAAAGATGAGCTCCTGGAAGCAGCAAGGTGAGTGTCTTTTCTAGGGCGGGAAAAAGTACCTGCTTGGCCACTGCCCATCACAAAGAATGAGGTATCGATCAACTAATGGTGTATATCCGTATACACACTGCAAAATAATTTCACAATTATGACCTCCATTGCAGCAGATACATTTTATTTCTTACGAGTAAGCAAGCAGGAGCAGACTAGAAGGCATGCAATACAATACAAGAAATAAATGCTCCGTAAACATTGACAGAAGTCTAGACGGAACCACGTTACATCATAAAGTAAGCAGCTATTACCAGGAAATGAACAAGTAGATTACTAACAGACTGGAGAGAGGATAATATACCAGTGCTCGATTGCAGTCATAAACAAGGGGAGGACTGATCAAGCCATGTATCAGTAGTGTTGATACCAAAAGTGGTACCAGTATATGATCAGTACCAGAGTGGTTAGGTCAAAATTAAAATTTTTACACAATTTGCTTTTTGTAATTTTTGCTATCATTTATAAATTCAGGCAATACGTTCTTGGATGTTTTTTAAGGGCAAAAACCAAAGGTAAATGATTAGTAACTTTTGTTACTTCAGTATTATTGACTTCATTTTGCTTAAACAACTATGTAATAAGAAACGAGAATAGGGAACATATTTAAATATGGTGTTATTGTTACACTGCTGCCCTGTGTTTTATTTTTTTGATTTATAATTGTTATTAAATGTACAATCAATACATGTGATCAGTATCAGCCTATTTCTATTCTGTACTCTGCTGCTGGAATATTAATTTTCCTGAAGGAGTCAATAAAGTACTATCTATCTATTTCAGTCATTGTTAATCAGAATCGGCAGCATGAAGCCCTTCTTTGTTTGTGATTTATTGTGTAGTTTAAACAGTTATGTTGTCAGAGAAAAGTAGAGCTTGTCTAACTCACATGGGAACTAAGATTAATGCTTGTTGTAATTCTTCCAAAATAAACTGTATATCTTGATAATATACCTCGTGAACTACTCTAAATGTGTATTGGCCCATCTCAAAAACATTTAATATATTTGTATGCAAGTCAGGTCTATGTTATATTTTTGTACAATATTTTGTAGCCGATGACTCGTTTCAGTAAGAGTGGGTTTTTAGCCCAGAATGAGCAAATACATGAAATATGACCACAGACTTTAATGCTAATAGCATGTTTACACTAAGCACAAAAAGAATATGCAGTATAAGAAAAATCTACAGAGCCCATAAAGGGACATGGGGGAAACACATTTATATAATTTAAAAAAAAAAAAAAAATTTTAGACCTGTATCTCGTGCACACGAGAAACGTTTTATAAAGTTATAAAAAAAATACAAAAAATTTTTTTTTTTGCACGAGAAAATTACAAAAAAAATACACATTTTTTTTATAACTTTATAAAAAGTTTCTCGTGCGCACAAGATACATGTCTAAAAAAAATTATTTAAAAAATTTTTTTAGTACGGAGCCCCTAAAGGAACATGGGGAAAAAAAATTCTAATTAAAAAAAAATTTTTTTGTTTTTTAGACATGTATCTCGTGCGCACGAGAAAATTACAAAAAAAATATTATATATTTTTTATAACTTTATAAAAAGTTACAAAAAAATGTTTATATTTTTTTTATAATTTTATAAAAAGTTTCTTGTGCGCACAAGATACATGTCTAAAAAAAAAAAAAAATTATAAAAAATTTTTTTTAGTGCGGAGCCCCTAAAGGGACATGGGGGGGAAAAAAATTATAATAAAAAAAAAATGTTTTTGTTTTTTAGACGTGTATCTCGTGCGCACGAGAAAATTACAAAAAAAATATTATATATTTTTTATAACCTTAGAAAAAGTTACAAAAACATTTTTATAAATTTTTTATAACTTTATAAAAAGTTTCTTGTGCGCACGAGATACATGTCTAAAAAAATAAATAAATAAAACAAATTATAAAAATAAAAAAATCCCCCATGTCCCTTTAGTTAGTTATAAAAAATAAAATAAAAAAATGTATAATTTTTTTTTAATTTAATATTTTTTTAGACGTGTATCTCGTGCGCACGAGAAAATTACAAAAAAAATGTGTTTTTTTTATAACTTTATAAAAAGTTTCTCGTGCGCACGAGATAAAATTCCCCCCATGTCCCTTTAGGGGCTCCGTACAGATCAGAAAGAAATACTTTATTAATCCCCGAAGGGAAATTAAAATTTTCAGCATAATCTACAAAATGGATGGATGGAAGATCAGAAACATTACAGGTGTTTACAGTAAATATTATCGTGCATTTGTACATTTTATTTCTCGGGAATGCAAATGGGTTTGTACAGATTTGGTGGAATGGCCCACATAGGCGGCATAGATCTATACAAATAGAATGTTTACACTAAGCACAAAAAGAATATACAGTATAAGACAAATCTACAGAGCCCCTAAAAGGACATGGGGGGGGGGGGGAATTATAATTAAAAAAAATATATTTTTTTAGACATGTATCTCGTGCGCACGAGAAACTTTTTATAAAGTTATAAAAAAAATTATACTTTTTTTTTGCACGAGAAAATTACCCCAAAAAAATTATATTTTTTGTATAACTTCATAAAAAGTTACAAAAGAATTGTTATATTTTTTTTATAACTTTATAAAAAGTTATGAGAAAATTACCAAAAAAAATTTTTTTTATTTTTTTTTTTATAACTTTATTAAGTTTCTCGTGCGCAAGAGATACATGTCTAAAAAAAAAAAAAAAATTATTTTTTATGACATGAGAAAATTACCAAAAAAAATTATTTTATTTTTTTATAACTTTATAAAAAGTTTCTCGTGTGCACAAGATACATGTCTAAAAAAAATTTTTTAAATTATTAAAAACAAAAATTTCCCCCATGTCCCTTTAGGGGCTCCGTACAAATCAGAATCCGAAATACTTTATTAATCCCCGAGGGGAAATTAAAATTTTCAGCATAATCTAGAAAATGGATGGATGGAAGATCAGACAAACATTACAGGTGTTTACAGTAAATATTATCGTGCATTTCTACATTTTATTTCTCGGGAATGCTAATGGCTTTGTACAGATTTGGTGGAATGGCCCACATATGCTGCATGGATCTCTACAAATGAAATGATGTATTATCGCCAATTAGCTTTACATTATGAAACTAAAATTGTATTTTTTTCGTATTGCAGGAGTGGAAATGAAGAAAAACTAATGGCTTTACTGACTCCATTAAATGTCAACTGCCATGCCAGTGATGGCCGAAAGGTAAATCTAATATCAAATAAGCCTGAAAACAGATGTCATGACTCCCTTGATACTATGTGATATGTGGGGTTGCAACACTAATACTGTACAGGGAGTTTGGGGGGGAGGGGGTAAAAGCCTTGTGACACAGCAGGGGTTATATGTATGTCAAAATGTATGTTCATAAACAGGTTAGTTTTATATTTATTCAAAATGTGTGAGATTCTTCAACCTCTTGTATACTATCTGCTCACATCATAATTTCTGATATTTTAGCTGTTTAGACTTTCTTCTTCTCTTGTTGTATTGACTGTATTCACACTCACAACTGCTATAAGATGTTGAATGCTTCTCGGAGCGTGTCATTTCAACATCCCATACGTCAACTAGGGTTGTAGTAATAAATTACCGCAGTACTAATTAATAAAAAAAAGTACTATACTGCTTCTGAAAAATACAGATACATTTTTTTCCCCCAGACATGATGGCGCGGCGTTGTCACATGGTGACATTGCTGGTAAAACGAGCAGACACTTATATTAGGCAGCACGGAGTACTTACAAGCTGAAAGTGTGGAGGTAGAAAAGGGAGAATGGACGCATTTTGGCTTAAAGGGGAACTGCACTTTTTTGGGGGGATTTCGCTTCTCGTTCACAATCATGAAAGACATGACAACTGATGGCTTTTTTTAAATGCACTCTAAATATTAAATGCGATCAAAAGTCCACTTACAATGGCGCCTATGGGAGCCTTTCAATTCTGCCTATAGAGGCTCTAAAACAGACCTGGGCAAATTAAGGCCCGGGGGCCACATGCGGCCCGTTAAGCTTTTCAATCCGGCCCGCCGGACATTCCCCAAAAATTATTTTAGATCTTTAAGATGTAAACTGTAGCTGCCATTATGATCCGCAGTGATGTTTTCACTGCAGATTTTTACAACAAAGTTCTAAAGCTTAGTGATATATCAGATTGTAGGTGGGGTTTGCGTTCTAATTTCTTTGTTTGTTGCATTGTTGTTGCATTGTTTCGCTTGATTGTAAAATATGTCTATAGAGAGGGGGTGTGACGTTCATATGTTGTCAATATTCGGTGTTTTATCGTTCATAGTTAATATTGTAAATCCCACATTCTTTATTTTCATGTACACTCTGGATGTTTTTTTAAGGCGGTCTGCCATAATGTTTTTAGCATTCAATCAGACATTATTGTGAGGTTTTGTATTAGTGTTCCTAAAAATAGATATACCGGCCCCCAGGCACATTTTTTTCTCTAAATGTGGCCCCCCGGGGCAAAATAATTGCCCAGGCCTGCTCTAAAACATCCAAACACCTCCATTAGAGTTTTATATACATTATTTAAGTATATATGTACCGTATTTTTCGGAGTATAAGTCGCTCCGGAGTATAAGTCGCACCGGCCGAAAATGCATAATAAAGAAGGAAAAAAACATACCGTAATTTCCGGACTATAAGCCGCACCTGACTATAAGCCGCACCAGCTAAATTTAGGGTAAAATACAGATTGCTCCATATATAAGCCGCACCCGACTATAAGCCGCAGGGTTTTGATGTGTAATTAGCGTAGTATATAGGGGTTCCTGCTACCACGGAGGGGATTGTCGGGACAGAGATGACTGTTTGGGAACGCAAAGCGTCCCATTTATTAACAATAAATCTTTCAATCATTCAATCAAACTTTCACATCTTTGACATGGCGAACAGCATTCGTGCAGAGTACAAATAATACAACGGTGCAAAGTAATACAAAGTGCTCGCCTGTACGTTATCAAAATAACCAGCCTACCGGTATATGAAAAGTCAGTCTTTAATCATTGTGTCATCGTCTTCCTCCTGCGTACTAAAACCACCCAAATCCTCTTTGTCGGTGTCGGAGAAGAACAGGCTGTATATAAGCCGCACCCTTGTATAAGCCGCAGGGACCAGAACGAGGGGAAAAAGTAGTGGCTTATAGTCCGGAAATTACGGTACTATCTATCTATTATTGTGAGGTTTTGTATTAGTGTTCCTAAAAATAGATATACCGGCCCCCAGGCACATTTTTTTCTCTAAATGTGGCCCCCGAGGCAAAATAATTGCCCAGGCCTGCTCTAAAACATCCAAACACCTCCATTAGGGTTTTATATACATGATTTAAGTATATATGTACCGTATTTTTCGGAGTATAAGTCGCTCCGGAGTATAAGTCGCACCGGCCGAAAATGCATAATAAAGAAGGAAAAAAACATATATAAGTCGCACTGGAGTATAAGTCGCATTTTTTGGGGAAATGTATTTGATAAAAGCCAACACCAAGAATAGACATTTGAAAGGCAATTTAAAATGTCTAAAGAATAGTGAACAACAGGCTGAATAAGTGTACGTTATATGAGGCATAAATAACCAACTGGTATGTTAACGTAACATATTATGGTAAGAGTCATTCAAATAACTATAACATATAGAACATGCTATACGTTTACCAAACAATCTGTCACTCCTAATCGCTAAATCCCATGAAATCTTATACATCTAGTCTCTTTTGTGAATGAGATAAATAATATTATTTGATATTTTACGCTAATGTGTTAATCATTTCACACATAAGTCGCTCCTGAGTATATAAGTCGCACCCCCGGCCAAACTATGAAAAAAACAGTGACGTATAGTCCGAAAAATACGGTAATACATCCTATGACCAATGTCATTTTAACAGGAAAAGTTAAAATGGTTACTCAAATCTTTATGTAGTCAATGGTACTTTTAAAATCTATGATACAGTTGATACCACAGTGAACTGTGACATGGCAAGGGAACATCGTGTTTAACAATAAAGTAAAGCCAGTATGGGCACTCGCCAGTAAAAATATTGTAGCATCCAGGCAGAGGCACAGAGGCATGGTTTTTTATTGCCAACCATAACATGCCAACAGCAATGCTCAGTTCCACCTTGTGAGCGCAAGTTTCCACACGTTTTTCTGTGGCTCTCTACACCAGCAGCGACACTTCCTCATTATAGACCAATCACACTCAAGCCAATGGATGTTCACAAACACCACAATCAGTGTTTCCCATACGGTCATGATGTACCTGGGGCAGGGTTAAAAGTCATCAACTACTTTGTGTGATTGGCCATCATGCAAAACTCAGTGTATGTGTCACTTTCTAGTTTGTGTAGAAATGTGCCACATTATCTTATATTTCTTAACCTTTTAATGTCATGACTGACATCTTGCGCTGATTTGAAAGATTATGTAGACGCCGTCCCGCGACCCCGAAAGGAATAAGCGGTAGAAAATGGATGGATGGATGTAGACGCCGCTGTTTATCTGCTATGATTGAATTGGATTGACGAACACAAACAATCCCATTTTAATCCACCAAATATTTGTGGAAGACCAAACTTGATTTACATGAGTGTAAAAGAATCTAAATTGTAAACCACAACATTACAATACAGGGAGGTCGTTACAATATGTTAATTAGTTATGATGACGATGATAAATCAATTGTTCAACACCAATGAAGTATGTAAGTGATGAAGTACCGTATTTTTCGGAGTATAAGTCGCACCGGCCGAAAATGCATAATAAAGAAGGGAAAAAACATATATAAGTCGCACTGGAGTATAAGTCGCATTTTTTGGGGAAATGTATTTGATAAAATCCAACAGCAAGAATAGACATTTGAAAGGCAGTTTAAAATGTCTAAAGAATAGTGAACGGGCTGAATAAGTGTACGTTATATGAGGCATAAATAACCAACTGGTATGTTAACGTAACATATTATGGTAAGAGTCATTCAAATAACTATAACATATAGAACATGCTATACGTTTACCAAACAATCTGTCACTCCTAATCGCTAAATCCCATGAAATATAAATACGTCTAGTCTCTTACGTGAATGAGCTAAATAATATTATTTGATATTTTACGCTAATGTGTTAATAATTTCACACATAAGTCGCTCCTGAGTATAAGTCGCAACCCCGGCCAAACTATCAAAAAAACTGCGATTTATAGTCCGAAAAATACGGTAGATGACAATGATGATAAAGTACCGTATTTTTCGGACTATAAATCGCAGTTTTTTTGATAGTTTGGCCGGGGGTGCGACTTATACTCAGGAGCGACTTATGTGTGAAATTATTAACACATTAGCGTAAAATATCAAATAATATTATTGATCTCATTCGCGTAAGAGACTAGACGTATAAGATTTCATGGGATTTAGCGATTAGGAGTGACAGATTGTTTGGTAAACGTATAGCATGTTCTATATGTTATAGTTATTTGAATGACTCTTACCATAATATGTTACGTTAACATACCAGGTACGTTCTCAGTTGGTTATTTATGCCTCATATAACGTACACTTATTTAGCCTGTTGTTCACTATTCTTTATTTATTAGGGACCGATGTCCCTTTGGGACAGAGTACCCTATTGTATATCTAGCGTTTTATTATTATACCGCCGCCTCTTTGAGCTGTAATTTGACCCCCTTAACATGCTTCAAAACTCACCAAATTGGACACACACATCAGGACTGGCGAAAATTGCGATCTAATCAAAAAACCTAACCCCAAAACTCAAAATTGCGCTCTAGCCCCCCCTAGGAAGAAAACTGCCTCTAACTCCCAGTAGGAATGTCGTAGAGACATGAAACAAAAACCTCTATGTAGGTCTCACTTAGACCTAGATTTCATACACTGACAACCCCCAGCAAAAATCAACAGGAAGTTTGCAATTCCCCCTTCAAAACAAAAGTTGAGTAAAAACAGTCACCTTTTTTCAAACATTATCTCCTCTGAGCGCGTTTGTCGTGTCCGCTTCCAATTAGCACAGGAGAGAGATTGAACCCTTCTGATTAAAAGTTGATGAAAGAGTTTTAATTACTGCTCCGGTTTGGATTTGATGAGCCCTCAAAGTCGGTCCCGTCCATCGCTGCTTGCAGCTTTCATTTTAAATTGCCTTTCAAATGTCTATTCTTGGTGTTGGCTTTTATCAAATACATTTCCCCCAAAAATGCGACTAATACTCCAGTGCGACTTATATATGTTTTTTTCCTTCTTTATTATGCCTTTTCGGCCGGTGCGACTTATACTCCGAAAAATACGGTAATGCACAGCAAGCATGTCGTGGCTCAGATGAGCGAGCGGTCGTCCAGAAACTTGAAGGTTTCTGGTACGAATCCAGGAGCACCTTTCTCCCAAGTGCCACCCACACTGGTATGGGGGACTACCTGTGGAAATGGGCAGCTATGCTATAATCTGTTAGTAGAGCAGATTTTTTTCATTAAAGCGCACTGTTTCATGTAAATAAATAAAAAAGATCAACTGCAAAATAGAACATTTACAACTTGGCAGGGGGTCCCTCTTCAGCATCCACATCTTTTTCCACTAAAAACTTAAGAGACGTGTTATTCCTTGCAGCAGGTGCAAATTATCTGTGACAAATAGTGAATTTTTTGTGCTATAAAATAAATGGGTGCCAAAGAAAGAGAGCAGCGACACTGTATAATCATCACAAGCTGCTTTCATTCACGCCTTGTCATATTTTTATTTTGTTTACTCTGCCTTGTCTTTCTCCAATTTATGTTTGTTGTGGGATTTAAGCACCGTTGAAAATACTAAAGCTAAAAACTGTGGAGAACTTTCTCACCCTAAAGCTGTTTAGCCCGAATTTTTTGACTAATCAGTGGTTATGACTAGGCCTTGAAGTTGTGTTTAGTCATACTTTAGAGGGGAGAATAGATTTATCTGTGACCCGATGCTGTCATTTTGTAATTATTTTTTTTCGTTTTGTTTTCCGTGTGACTCTGGCAACATTTGTCGATCAGTCAACATCTCAAAAAATGCTGGTAAGTTGACCTTGATAACAGCCACTTGATTGATGCACTGTTGTGATCTTTTTTTTCCTTTTTAATCCATTGTTTTATTTGACCAATAAGATGGCTGTCACTCGTTTAATTGCACATCACGGGTGTGTGGGTCACTCATGTATGCCACCCTGATGCTCCTCTGTGTGTGTGCGCGTGCGGGTTAGTGTGCGCGAGTGGCATGTGAGTGACTTTTCTTTGTGTCAAAGATTAAAAAAACCCATCTTTTTACATTTGGAGAGGAGCTCAGTTTTTCCACTGCCTGCTTTCTTAAGCGTCTGTCTTCTCTTTTTTTTTTTTTTTTTTTTACACTCACCCACACTTTTATTCAGTCAGTTTTCACACAGTATCTGACCTTTTGATTTTGTCTTATTGACATGATTTCTGATGATTACTCATGCATGACCAAAGGCTCGCCCCTCTCTGCATTTTGTCAAGCAATTATGTCTGGTGAAATTTGTGTGTTATTCCCCATCCCCTGATAAGTTGGTCGGTATGCAGGAATGACTTTCTTGAGTGCTATGCTTTCCTTCTTGTCAATGATTTCTGACTGCTTGCCATCCTGCACTCAACAATGCCATTGCACAGCAGACTCTGTCACCTAGGAGATGCAGTTTGATTTGATTTTCTTTTTTCCCCTTAATATCCCTGCATGGAATGTGTATTTAAAATGACTTATTTTTGCAACATTTAAAAAAGAATGACAATTTCACTTGCTTTGACTAACATTTTATTTTCTTGGCTGATAATGGGTGTTCTTTATGTAAATGCTTTTACACTGGGGATTTGATCAAATCCAGATTAGAATTAGCTAGGGGTGTAACGTTACACAAAAATTTCGGTTCGGTACGTACCTCGGTTTAGAGGTCACGGTTCGGTTCATTTTCGGTACAGTAAGAAAACAACAAAATATACATTTTTGGGTTATTTATTTACCAAATTTGCAAAATCTTCCACCAAAAATATTTTTCTTAGTGTAATATTTGATGTGAAGTAATGGGAACCTTGGATAGGTCAATAATTCATAATAACATTGAATTTGATTCAATATTATGTTTTGAACAATGACAGTTTGAAAGTAAAAAAAACAGCTTTATTTTATTAGTCTAAATTACATTTAACCTTTAAGCTTTTTTATTTCACTTTTGTTATGTTTTTGTTTACTTGAATAGTATTTTTAGAATGTGCCGTGGGCCTTTAAAACATTAGCTGTGGGCCGCAAATGGCCTCCGGGGCACACTTTTGACACCCCTGCTATAGATAATAAAAAATTAAATGTGATAAATCTATGGATAAAAAGCAGAGCCTGGCGACGCATGCGCGTTTATCATAACTCTCTCTCTCTCACTGTCTCTGCCCCTCCCTCACCAATGCTGCTGCGCGCACAATTTGTTTTGTTTTCAACCCCTTCTTAACCCTGAACGTACATTGAAAATACACGCAACCCTAACTCAAAATGCCGGACATTTGAGGACATTTAAGAAAGTCCGCCCTGACAGCTCCGCAAAAGAGGACGTATGGTCAGTCTATCCTAGCCCGTTAGCTGCTAGCATGCCGTGTGTTGTGCCTCGGTGTGCATTGTTTACACAACGTGCGTTACGCTACTTAATATGTCCGCGTGGAAACTCGTTCGGTACACCTCCGAACCGAACCGGAACCCCCGTACCGAAACGGTTCAATACAAATACACGTACCGCTACACCCCTAGAATTAGTTAATTGATAGCGTGATCAAGTACTTTAACTTTAGATAGGATATAATGAGAAGGTAGTGAAGTAATTGATGCTTTTATTCATGGTTCTGCATAGCAGACAGGAAGCAGTCACTCTTCCCCAACCGTAACATCAATCAGTCCATTTTTAGGATTTGACACAGGTATGCTCTTTCTTGCCAGCTCACTACCAATTGTTCAGCTTCATGTAGGACAGTTATTACAAATCAATAATGAGATTAGTCCTCACTCATTTCTGACGAAATATTGACAGCAGATTAGGTTTGATGTTTGTTTTGTCCACTCCTATGTTGACTTTGCGCCGTTCACCATTCATCTGCAGCTCAGAGCTCACCTAGCCCAATCTCATTGGCTCTGGCCCTAATCAGCTGCTTGCTCTTTTGGCCATCGAAGGCAGCACACAGTCAAGTAGCCAACCAGCCATGTTTTCCTGCAGGTGCGTTAACAAGGTGTGCTCTCTTACAGTCAACTCCTCTCCACCTGGCTGCCGGCTACAACCGAGTGCGCATTGTACAACTCCTTCTTCAGCATGGAGCTGATGTTCACGCTAAGGACAAGGGGTGAGGGCTACAATGCAGACCTTCTTGAACATCTGTATTCATAATTCCAGGCGCGCTTAACCCCTAACCTTGTTACTTCAGCGGCCTGGTTCCTCTACACAATGCTTGTTCCTACGGTCACTTTGAGGTTACTGAGCTTCTGCTTAAGGTATATTTAATTTCATGGATGCACCTGCCTTCAAAATATCTCAATGTGTAAAGACTAGCTCGTGTGATTCTATTGAGTCAACCTTTTCCCTGCTTCAGCATGGCGCCTGTGTCAACGCCATGGACTTGTGGCAGTTCACTCCTCTCCATGAGGCAGCATCCAAGAACCGTGTGGAGGTTTGCTCCTTGCTGCTGAGCCACGGTGCTGATCCCACCCTGCTCAACTGCCACAGCAAGAGTGCTGTGGACATGGCCCCCACCCCAGAGTTAAAGGAGAGACTGACCTGTGAGTCCTATTAAGCACAAAACCACAAATACCGTATTTTTCGGAGTATAAGTCGCTCCGGAGTATAAGGCGCACCGGCCGAAAATGCATAATAAAGAAGGAAAAAAACATATATAAGTCGCACTGGAGGATAAATCGCATTTTTGGGGGAAATTTATTTGATAAAAGCCAACAGCAAGAATAGACATTTGAAAGGCAATTTAAAATGTCTAAAGAATAGTGAACAACAGGCTGAATAAGTGTACGTTATATGAGGCATAAATAACCAACTGGTATGTTAACGTAACATATTATGGTAAGAGTCATTGAAATAACTATAACATATAGAACAGGGGTCACCAACCTTTTTGAAACCAAGAGGTACTTCTTGGGTACTGATTAATGCGAAGGGCTACCAGTTTGATACACACTTAAATAAATGGCCAGAAATAGCCAATTTGCTCAATTTACCTTTAACTCTATGTTGTTATTAATAATTAATGATATTTACACTTAATTGAACGGTTTAAAAGAGGAGAAAACACGAAAAAAATGACAATTAAATTTTGAAACATAGTTCATCTTCAATTTCGACTCTTTAAAATTCAAACAAAAAAAAGAAGAGAAAAACTTAAAAAAAAGAATTTATGGAACATCATTAGTAATTTTTCCTGATTAAGATTAATTTTAGAATTTTGATGACATGTTTTAAATAGGTTAAAATCCAATCTACACTTTGTTAGAATATATAACAAATTGGACCAAGCTATATTTCTAACAAAGACAAATCATTATTTCTTCTAGATTTTCCAGAACAAAAATTTTAAAAGAAATTCAAAAGACTTTTAAATAAGATTTTAATTTGATTCTACAGACTTTCTAGATTTGCCAGGATAATTTTTTTGAGTTTTAATCGTAATAAGTTTGTAGAAATATTTCACAAATATTCTTCGTCGAAAAAACAGAAGCTAAAATGAAGAATTAAATTAAAATGTATTTATTATTCTTTACACACACAAAAAAAAAATACTTTAACATTGATTTAAATTGTCAGGAAAGAAGAGTAAGGAATTTAAAAGGTAAAAAGGTATATGTGTTTAAAAATCCTAAAATCATTTTTAAGGTTGTATTTTTTTCTCTAAAATTGTCTTTCTGAAAGTTATAAGAAGCAAAGTAAAAAAAAATAATGAATTTATTTAAACAAGTGAAGACCAAGTCTTTAAAATATTTTCTTGAATTTTTAAATTCTATTTGAGTTTTGTCTCTCTTAGAATTAAAAATGTCGGGCAAAGCGAGACCAGCTTGCTAGTAAATAAATACAATTTAAAAAATAGAGGCAGCTCACTGGTAAGTGCTGCTATTTGAGCTATTTTTAGAACAGGCCAGCGGGCTACTCATCTGGTCCTTACGGGCTACCTGGTGCCCGCGGGCACCGCGTTGGTGACCCCTGATATAGAACATGCTATATGTTTACCAAACAGTCTGTCACTCCTAATCGCTAAATCCCATGAAATCTTATACGTCTAGTCTCTTACGTGAATGAGATAAATAATATTATTTGATATTTTACGCTAATGTGTTCATCATTTCACACATAAGTCGCTCCTGAGTATAAGTCGCACCGCCGGCCAAACTATGAAAAAAACTGCGACTTATAGTCCGAAAAATACGGTACATGTTTGTCATTTAAAGTGTTTTTTGTAGTTGTTGGTCTCTTATCATTGTCTTTCCCTCTCCTTGTAGATGAGTTCAAAGGTCATTCACTGCTGCAGGCAGCACGGGAAGCAGACATGGCCAAAGTGAAGAAGACGCTGGCTTTGGAAATCATCAGCTTCAAACATCCTCAAACCAATGAGACAGCTCTGGTCAGAACCAAATCAGATCCATATCTACAACCACAGTGTTTTTTGCCTTATTTTTTTACCGTACACACGCTAAAATGATGGCATCAAACTTTACCAAAATGTTCCTAAGAAGGCACTCAATTTAGTGCTGACATGTATGCTTTTTAAGTAGGGGTGTAACGGTACACAAAAAATTCGGTTCGGTACGTACCTCGGTTTAGAGGTCACAGTTCAGTTCATTTTCGGTACAGTAAGAAAACAACAAAATATACATTTTTGGGTTATTTATTTACCAAATTTGTAAACAATGGCTTTATCCTTTTAACATTGGGAACACTATAATAATTCTGCCTCAAGTTGTTGCTCAGATTAAATAAAATGACAAAACTTTTCTTCTACATATAAAAAGTGCAATATTAAACAGTTTCAAGTCAACTCATCATGCTTAATTTATTACAGCATTTGGGAAGCCTGTAGTTGATTTTTATTATGTAAATGTTATATTTGTATCAACATGTGATAGCAGGGACCCTGCCATTCAAAACTAGGCTGCTGCATTACTAATGATTCATGTAACTATAGCTGAAAAAATAGTACAATAGGAGAGACTATTCATCCCTGAACACCATGTAGTTCATGCAGGCTTAATGATGCAGTTACATTATTATATCAACTATCAGAGACAGAAACTCTTCATTTAACATAATGTCCTTTTTTGCTGCTTCAGTACAGCTCAATCAACACAGAAAAAGGTCAAGTGAGATAACAGACAGGGCTTTGCTGTCCGTAACACACACCGCAAAATGAGCTAACGTTACGCTAAAAGCTAATTAGCCTTCACCTCAAGCCAGGACTGCGAGCAAGCTGAGCTGCCTTTTATATTTCTAGAAGGTCAACGGGCTCATAGTGATGTTACTAGTAGTTGACTGGGAGGTGTTTATTATCATTTGGGGAGATTCCGCTGCCTGATGCTTACCTGCTAAACGCTAAGCACTGACTACATGCGCTCTGAATACGCACTGCTGATTGGCTGTTACCGCTCTGTTTGTAACCAATCAGATGGTTGTGTGGGTGGGACAATGCTGGGTGCTGTGTAGAGGACTGACAGACAGAGGCAGAAGAAGCAGAGCAGCTTGTTAAGACTTTAGCTTAGAAGCCTACTTAATATGTTCGTGTGGAAACTCGTTCGGTACACCTCCGAACCGAACCGAAACCCCCGTACCGAAACGGTTCAATACAAATACACGTACCGTTACACCCCTCTTTTTAAGACATATGGCCAAACTTAATTCCTAGTTTTCATTTCAGCATTGTGCTGTGGCTTCTCCACACCCGAAGAGGAAGCAAGTAACTGAATTGCTGCTGCGTAAAGGTGCCAACATTAATGAGAAGAACAAGGAGTAGGTCTACACATTTTACATTTTGATTCGATTATTTTTAACTGCTAATATGACAAACATTAAAACACTTCCTACTTCTTGTGTGTCGTAGCTTTATGACTCCTTTGCACGTTGCTGCAGAGAGAGCTCACAATGACATTCTGGAGGTGCTACAGAAACACGGAGCCAAGGTTTGAGTCAACCCTCTCCCGGCATCTTTTTCTGAAAGATTTTGTTTTAGACACGAAGCATGTTTGTCATCCCCTCACCACCTCTGACCTCAGATAAATGCTGTGGACACACTCGGACAGACCGCTCTGCACAGGGCTGCACTGGCCGGTCACATTCAAACCTGCAAGCTGTTGCTAGGCTACGGGGGCGACCCGTCCATCGTGTCCCTGCAGGGTTTCACTGCTGCACAGATGGGTAACGAAGCTGTTCAACAGATTCTCAATGGTGATCAGGCTTTTTATTCTTCCATGTCAAGATAATGGTCTTTTGCATAAATGTAGTTAAAAAAAACAACAGAATTTTAATCGGCTAATTGATTTTCTTTCAGATAATGTTCCCACACGTAACTCTGACGTGGACTACAGATTTCTTGAAGCAGCCAAAGCAGGAGATCTTGAGACCGTGCAGGTGAGTTGGTACACCTATTTCTCTTTTGTTTTATTCCTGCAAAAATGTAACAAATAGGTTTGTCATCCTCACACTCAGTATAGAACGGAAGTCTGTTAGAACTCACATTTTCCCTCCTAAAATATCCCTTAAAGGCCTACTGAAATGAGATGTTCTTATTTAAACGGGGATAGCAGATCCATTGTATGTTTCATACTTGATCATTTTGCGATATTGACATATTTTTGCTGAAAGGATTTAGTAGAGAACATCGACGATAAAGTTCGCAACTTTTGGTCGCAGATAAAAAAGCCTTGCCTGTAGCGGAAGTAGCGTGACGTCACAGGTTGTGGAGCTCCTCACATCTGCACATTGTTTACAATCATGGCCACAAGCAGCGAGAGCGATTCGGACCGAGAAAGCGACGATTTCCCCATTAATTTGAGCGAGGATGAAAGATTCGTGGATGAGGAAAGTGAGAGTGAAGGACTAGAGGGCAGTGGAAGCGATTCAGATAGGGAAGATGCTGTGAGAGGCGGGTGGGACCTGATATTCAGCTGGGAATGACTAAAACAGTAAATAAACACAAGACATATATATACTCTATTAGCCACAACACAACCAGGCTTATATTTAATATGCCACAAATTAATCCTGCATAACAAACTCGTCCCCCCTCCCGTCCATATAACCCGCCAATACAAATCAAACACCCGCACAACACACTCAATCCCACAGCCCAAAGTACCGTTCACTTCCCCAAAGTTCATACAGCACATATATTTCCCCAAAGTTACGTACGTGACATGCACATAGCGGCACGCACGTACGGGCAAGCGATCAAATGTTTGGAAGCCGCAGCTGCGTACTCACGGTAGCGCGTATCCAACTCAAAGTCCTCCTGGTAAGAGTCTCTGTTGTCCCAGTTCTCCACAGGCCAATGGTAAAGCTTGACTGTCATCGTTCGGGAATGTAAACAATGAAACACCGGCTACAACGTAGCCGCTACGTGTTTGATGCGGTCGGCGGCTAGCGTCGGATAGCGCGTCTGCTATCCATGTCAAAGTCCTCCTGGTTGTGTTGCTGCAGCCAGCCGCTAATACACCGCTTCCCACCTACAGCTTTCTTCTTTGCTATCTCCATTGTTCATTAAACAAATTGTAAAAGATTCACCAACACAGATGTCCAGAATACTGTGGAATTTTGCGATGAGAACAGACGACTTAATAGCCGGCCACAATGCTGTCCCAAAGTGTCCGCTACAATCTGTGACGTCACGCGCAAACGTCATCATACCGAGTCATTTTCAGCAGGATATTTCGCGGGAAATTTAAAATTGCACTTTACTAATCTAACCCGGCCGTATTGGCATGTGTTGCAATGTTAAGATTTCATCATTGATATATAAAGTATCAGACTGCGGGGTCGCTAGTAGTGGCTTTCAGTAGGCCTTCAAGGCTCATTACAATATTCAATTCATTGTTATCTCTCTGCTGCAGCAACTCTGCACCCCTCAAAATGTAAACTGTCGCGATTTGGAGGGCCGCCACTCAACTCCACTCCACTTTGCTGCTGGTTACAACCGAGTGGCTGTTGTGGAATACCTGCTTCACCACGGAGCTGATGTACATGCCAAGGACAAGGGGTGTGTTTGTTTTTTTGCAACTGTCTTCAAAAATTTTCAATACACGATCAGTGCTTATGTTTGTTTCTTCTACCACCAGCGGACTGGTTCCTCTGCACAACGCATGCTCCTACGGCCACTATGAGGTTGCAGAGTTGCTGGTCAGGCATGGAGCCTCAGTAAATGTCGCCGACCTGTGGAAGTTCACCCCGCTTCACGAAGCGGCAGCCAAGGGCAAATATGAGATTTGCAAGCTACTGCTCAAAGTGAGAGACTTTCAGTTAATTATGGAGAAGGGATTGTCGATTTCTTGCAAAAGTTGTATTTTTTAACATAACCTTTCTCTATGCAGCATGGAGCGGATCCGTCTAAGAAGAACCGAGACGGCAACATGCCACTGGACATGGTGAAAGATGGAGACACTGACATCCAGGATCTGCTTAGGGGTGATGCTGCCCTGCTGGATGCTGCCAAAAAAGGTTGCCTGGCCCGCGTCCAGAAACTTTGCTCCCCAGAGAACATCAACTGCAGAGACACTCAAGGCCGCAACTCCACACCACTCCACCTTGCAGGTATACCCGCTGTCACACTATCTCAGTTAGATACAACTTAATTGATCTTTTGGGTAAATACCCTCAGGGAAATAAGGTTCCAATAGCAGTAACACAGTATTCAGTATACAAGACTGTAGTAGCTGTAGCACAGAGCTATTCAGCTGATGGTCCGCAGGCCACATACGGCCCGCCAAAGCTTTTCATTTGACCCACCGAACATGGCCCAAATAGGCCTAATGAAACCATTAAAACTAGGGTTGATCATGTCTGCAATACTCCCGCCACCCAGCAGGGGGAAACAGCAAAGCACAATGAAGCAGCAGTGGGGTGAGTAAAAGACTACTGGTACTTATTAAACGCTGAAAAAAAAATCAAAATAAATTGCAAAAATCTTGACTTTTAGCAACGGGACAACAAAGTTTGAATGTTCGGCCCCAAGCAAGTGCTTGAGTCATTGCTTCCTGTCGGACACGTTGATCCAGACAAGCAGCAACAATGGTAGAAATCCCAGCGTGTTAGCTTAATCACAAACCTTTGTCAAACATTTGTAAGTAGATATTGTGCATAAAAGTATTTTTCGGGGTATAAGTCGCTTCGGAGTATAAGTCGCACCGGCCGAAAATGCATAATAAAGAAGGAAAAAAACATATATAAGTCGCACTGGAGTATAAGTCGCATTTTTGGGGAAAATGTATTTGATAAAATCCAACACCAAGAATAGACATTTGAAAGGCAATTTAAAATGTCTAAAGAATAGTGAACAACAGGCTGAATAAGTGTACGTTATATGAGGCATAAATAACCAACTGGTATGTTAACGTAACATATTATGGTAAGAGTCATTCAAATAACTATAACATATAGAACATGCTATACGTTTACCAAACAATCTGTCACTCCTAATCGCTAAATCCCATGAAATCTTATACGTCTAGTCTCTTACGTGAATGACATCAATAATATTATTTGATATTTTACGCTAATGTGTTAATCATTTCACACATAAGTCGCTCCCGAGTATAAGTCGCACTATGAAAAAAACTGTGACTTATAGTCCGAAAAATACGGTAGTTTGTTTTGTGTTGAAATTGCTGAATTTGTGATGTCTTTTGTATTCGTGTTGTTTGTCTAAGAGTAACTGGGCAACCAGAGCTCGTTTAATACATATACCAATAAAGGGCGATGACGCTAAACCTTAGGTTTAATTCTTGTGATAAGTCGCATACATTGTGTGCAGTGTTTGGTGTGTGAATGTTATGTAATTTCTATATGTTTAAACATTTGTAGTTTATTGTGTGAATATAAACACTAAACCTTCTATTTAATTTATGTAGAATATACAATGGACAATTTTTATGTAAAATACACAATGGACGTTCTACTTTTGTAATGTTTATTTTATGTTTATATTTACAGTCTTAAATGAAGGAAGAAATGCAACAACAAAAAACTGAGGAAGGAAAATATTTCCAAACAAGTCTCAACATCAATTCTCAACAAAACTTCTGGAAATGAGTAGCAAGGGCAGAATAAAGAATTTATTGACAGTGCAGTGTGAAAGCCGATGTGTTTACTTTGCAATTAAGTAAACACAGTTTCAAATAAATATAACCTGCACAGGCACTTTCTGACTAAAAATCAAAATTTTGAAGTGGCCCTTGGACTCTTGAAACTGCGGCCCTCATCATCATGTAGTTGAATAGCCCTGCTATAGCAGCCCAGCACACAGAGTACATCATGTTTACAAATAAAATACATGAAATAACCAATCAAATAGAATAAAAAACACAGCTATGAAAATAGAATTAAAAAATATCTGAGGCAAAAACCAATTGTTTTGCACATTGTCCTGTTTAAAAATGTACTTTACTGCCACCTGAGCTGGAAGTCCTATGATATGAAAGGGTCATGTTTGACTGCTGACTCCCACATGCTACCTATTAATTGTCTGTTCGTCTTAGCTGATATTCCATAAATTAAAATATATTCATAGCATGTTTCTCCACAGCTACAACTGTTGGTAAAAGTGTCCAATGACATTCTATAAAGACAGTATATATTAAAAATGTTGGTGGCCTCATTTAACTACTACACATCTGACCGTGTCAATCAAAATTGAGTATTATCTTTGTTATAGCAGGATATTCAATACCTGTTTATAGTGCGGGTGAACCAAATTAAGATGATTGTTTTCTCTTCAGCTGGTTACAACAATCTGGAAGTGGCTGAGTATCTGCTGGAGCACGGGGCTGATGTCAACGCGCAGGACAAGGGAGGCCTTATACCTCTCCACAATGCTGCCTCCTATGGCGTGAGTGTCTACTCCCAAATCTCAAACGCACAGCTTCAAATATTTGCATCATTTTGTACATTTTAAAAATCTGAATTTGCTTATTTGTATTGTTTCCCCTCTCTGACAGCATGTGGATATAGCAGCTCTGCTCATAAAGTACAATACATGTGTGAATGCCACAGACAAATGGGCTTTCACTCCCCTTCACGAGGCAGCCCAGAAGGGTCGCACACAGCTCTGTGCCCTCCTGCTCGCTCATGGGGCTGATCCAACAATGAAGAACCAAGAGGGCCAGACAGCCCTGGACCTGGCCACGGTAACAGCATATATCACTTACCGTATTTCCTTGAATTGGCGCAGGGAATATAGTATCCGCACGTCTAGAATTACTGCCGGGTCAAACTCGTTTCTCAAAATAATTAACGCATGCTTGGCCTTATCGCCGGTTCATTATTGACGCCGGATCAAATTCGTTTCGCAAAATATTATTTTATTATCGCATGTCTATAATTTTCGCCGGGTCAAACTCGTTTCGCAAAATATTTAGCATATGGCTAGAACTTCCACCGGGTCGAATTCGTTACGTCACGAGTGGCGCTTAACTGTCCTCATTTTCAAAATGGAGGAAGCTGCTTTCAGTAGTTTGCAATCGCACAAAGGAAAAAAGATAAAGAGCTATTCAGTAGGCTTTAAGGTCCAAGCTATTGAACACCGGTACAGTATGCTAAAAAGAACAGTAAGCAGCTATGTTTTATTAATATACCGTAGCTGCGTGTGTTAAATACTGTATGAGTCATCAAATGACTCCCGCCTCCTGGTGGTAGAGGGCGCTGCCGCGCTAGTGATCCTTCTTGCGACTTCCGGTACTGCAGAAGAAGTGAACACACGCAGCAAGAGATTTTTTTTTTTTTTTCCTCTGCGTTTAACAAGGAGGATTACATACCGGTATCTAAAATAAAACAGTTTTCTAAACTGGACTTTCAATGGAAGCAGGAGGTAATAATTAAAGGAATATCTCCATCGAGACAGAGAGACTTTTAAAACGGAAGAAAGAAAATAATGAAGACTTCTATAAACAAGTTATCGATGCTTTTGGTCAGAAGGAGCTGCAAATGGACTCCATTTATAAGTACAGGTAAGACCATAATAACGTTTTTTTTATTAAATGTGCTTTTCATGATGGTATGCTTACATCACACTCAAAGCGCACGCCTAAATTTACCGGATTCCTTTTGGTAAACGCCGGAGTGAGAAGAGGTTTTAAAATAATTAGCGCATGCACGGCCATCCCGCCGGCTTCCGGTAAACGCCGGAGTGACAGGAGGTTTTAAATTAATTAACGCCCCTGCGGCTATTCAAGGAAATACGGTACTCTCCCACATGTGCAAACCCCGTTTCCATATGAGTTGGGAAATGGTGTTAGATGTAAATATAAACGGAATACAATGATTTGCAAATCCTTTTCAACCCATATTCAGTTGAATGCACTACAAAGACAAGATATTTGATGTTCAAACTGATAAACTTTTTTTTTTTTTTTTGCAAATAATAACTTAGAATTTCATGGCTGCAACACGTGCCAAAGTAGTTGGGAAAGGGCATGTTCACCACTGTATTACATGGCCTTTCCTTTTAAAGGCCTACTGAAAGCCACTACTAGCGACCACGCAGTCTGATAGTTTATATATCACTGATGAAATCTTAACATTGCAACACATGCCAATACGGCCGGGTTAACTTATAAAGTGCAATTTCAAAATTCCCGCCACACTTCCGGTTGAAAATCTCCTTTGGATATGATTTATGCGCGTGACGTCATAAAATGCACGGAAGTGTTTGGGCCCTATTGGACACAATACACAAAGCTCTGTTTTCTTCGACAAAATTCCACAGTATTCTGGACATCGGTGTTGGTGAATCTTTTGCAATTTGTTTAATGAACAATGGAGGCTGCAAAGAAGAACGTTGTAGGTGGGATCGATCGGTGTCTTAGCGGCTAAGTACAATACTTACAGCAACACAACAAGGACTACTTACCCTGATAGCAGACGCCTAGCCGATGCTTGCCGCCAAACCCACGGATGAAGTCCTTCGTCGCGCCGTTGATCGCTGGAACGCAGGTGAGCACGGGTGTTGATGGGAAGATGAGGGCTGGCTGGCATAGGTGGAGCGCTAATGTTTTATCATAGTTCTGTGAGTTCCGGCTGCTAAGTTGCTAAATTAGCCTTAGCGTCGTTAGCAACAGCATTGTTAAGCCTTACCAGGCTGAGAATTTTTAACCGTGTAGTTACATGTACATGGTTTAATAGCATTGTTGCTCTTCTGTCTATCCTTCCAGTCAGGGGTTTATTTATTTTGTTTCTATCTTCATTTGAGAACGATGCTAGCACGTTAGCTCAGTAGCTAAGTGTGTCACCGATGTATTGTCTTGGAGATAAAAGTCACTTTAAATGTCCATTTCGCGTGCTCGACTCTCATTTTCAAGAGGATATAGTATCCCAGGTGGTTTAAAATACAAATCTGTGATCTACAATAGAAAAAGGAGAGAGTGTGGAATCCAATGAGCCAGCTTGTACCTAAGTTACGGTCAGAGCGAAAAAAGATACGTCCATCACTGCCTCTCAAGTCCTTCACTGTAACGTTCCTCATCTACGAATCTTTCATCCTCGCTCAAATTAATGGGGTAATCGTCACTTTCTCGGTCCGAATCTCTCTCTCGCTCCATTGTAAACAATGGGGAATTGTGAGGAATACTAGCTCCTGTGACGTCACGCTACTTCCGCTACAGGCAAGGCTTTTTTTTATCAGCGAGCAAAAGTTGCGAACTTTATCGTCGATTTTCTCTACTAAATCCTTTCAGCAAAAATATGGCAATATCGCGAAATGATCAAGTATGACACATAGAATGGATCTGCTATTCCTGTTTAAATTTTAAAAAATCATTTCAGTAGGCCTTTAACAACACTCAGTAAAGGTTTGGGAACTGAGGAGACACATTTTTGAAGCTTCTCAGGTGGAATTCTTTCCCATTCTTGCTTGATGTACAGCTTAAGTTGTTCAACAGTCCGGGGGTCTCCCTTGTGCTATTTTAGGCTTCATAATGCGCCACACATTTTCAATGGGAGACAGGTCTGGACTACAGGCAGGCCAGTCTAGTACCCGCACTCTTTTACTATGAAGCTCCTATGTGTCATGCTGTTTTGACTCCCCTGCAATACTTTCTGGTGCTGCCCGTTTAGGCTGATGACATCAGAGCCCTCCTGATGGACGCCATGCCCCCGGACTCTCTTCCCAGCTGCTTCAAGCCACAGGCCACAGTGGTTAGCGCCTCTGTCATCTCCCCGGCCTCCACACCGTCCTGCTTATCAGCTGCCAGCAGCATAGACAACCTGGCCGGGCCTCTGACTGAGCTGGCGAGCGGTGCTGCTGCTGCTGCTGCTGCTGCTGGCAACTCAGGAGTAGCAGATGGAGCAACGGGCACTGACCGCAAGGAAGGAGAATGTATGAGTTTTGACACATTAGCTTCAGTTTTAGTTGGCAAAATTCACAAATATGCACAAATGTTTTTTTGTAAACACTAATTTTGAATGTTTTTCCTGACCAGTGACAATGCTGGACATGAACATAAGTCAGTTCATGAAGAGTCTTGGTCTGGAGCACTTAAGGGATATTTTTGAAAGAGAGCAGGTGAGTAATGTACATCACACAATGGCTTTAGTATGCTGACCTCACAGTGAGGAGACTGAGGCTTCTAATCTCCGGTTAGGCATTTCTGTTTGGATGTACTCTCTGTGCTTGTGTGGTATTTCTACGGCAACCTTTTTACATTTCGAAAACATGCATGTTAGAGTAATTGGTGTGAGTGTGAATGGTTGCTTGTCTTTGTATGCCATGCGATTGGCTGGTGACCAGTCCAGGGTGTAACCTGCCTCTCACCCAGATTCAGCTGGGATAGGCTTCAGCTCAACCATGACCCTAATTATGACAAGAATAGAAAATAGATGGGTGGATTGCTATAACCACCAATGATTGTATTCAACACACTCTAACTCCCCATTGCAGGGTTTCCCACACATTCATTTATTTGTGGCGGCCCGCCACGAAAGAATTACGTCCGCCACAAATAAATATATATATATATATTTATTTTTATTTTATTTTTTTTTTGTCCTCTAGCTTCTCAGGCAAATCATATAGTTGATGTAGATGCCCATATCGGCTGTTCAGATTTACTTTACAAAAGAGAAGTGTAGGATACTTCTCTTGTTGCCTTATTTGTATTTGACTTTATTAAATGTATTTATATTAGAAACACAACATGTGTATATAACAAAGGGTGCAAAGTCTGCAGGCAGTAGGAAACACATGGTTAAGTGGAGGGAGTAAAACTGATGGCAGTCTAAAGTTCAAGATTTTTGGAGCTCTTTGTTCAGTGGATCATGGGCCGTACTTATCAAGCTTCTTAGAGTGCCATTTTACACTTAAGTCCTGAGAATTTGCGAAATTTAGTCCTACTCTCAAACTTAAGAATAAAAGCTTTTTATCAACGTTCTTAAGTCTAAGAATCACTCCTACTCTCCACAATATTTAAGAGACCTTCAGAGGTGTCTTAAGTGGTTAGGAGTTGCCAGCAGGGGATGGCACTGAGGCGAGAGACGTGCGCGAACATTCAGGGAGCGGAACGATGTTCTGGATTTGTTTGATGACGAGCAGCTGATCAAACGGTATCGTTTAGACAGAGCGGGTATTATTTTTGTCACAGATTTAATACTTTTCGATTCCATGTTGATTTCTGCATGTGGCTGCAGTGGGCTAGTATATATAGAGCCACCCACACCAGTTTCAAATTAGTTGCCTGATTAATGAATTGGAAAGAAAATGTTATGACAGTAGCGTATGTGTGTGGCCGTGAGGTGAGTGACGTCAGTGAGTGTGTGGGCGACAGAAGAGAGGGAGCGGTAGCGTGAGTGCCGGCGGGGACTAGTTTGTTTTGTATTATTTTGTAGTTTATTGTCAAAATATACACTCCCATTGTCCACTTAAATATTTCCAAGATATTTCTTTATTCTTAGACAACGGATTCCATTCCGTAATTGGTCATTTCTATGGACACAGAAATGACGTCACCTAAAATTCTGTTTACGGCACATAGTAATGTCGTAATTCAGCTCTGAGTGTGACACTTAAGATTCAGTCCTACACTTTGCTGAAAGTGTGAGTAAGGCGCTTGATAACTAACTTTTAAGTGCAGCTTTCAGCGAAGAATTTATTTACTCTTAAGTCAACTCTTAGCAGACTTCTTAGGAGTAATTCTAAGAAGCTTGATAAGTACGGCCCCAGATGTTTGATGAAGCTCTGTGTCTATCTACCACCACTACTGTTTTCTGTTTATTTGTTACTGACTGTGGCAGGACACCTCTGCCTCTGTTTCACTTTATGTTGCTGGTAAATAATATGCTTGTAGTAGTCGGCTAAAGTTAAATTATTTAGTATGCTCTAATTAAAGGGGCAGAGCTTTGAGACATTTTAGCTCTTATATTTTATAAGATATACTTTTTGTAAGAACCACAATTAATAAATATATTTCAGTGAATTACTTATTGTTCAAATCTGTATATAAATATGTACATAAAGTGTTGTAATTATATTGTAAAATGGATGGATGGATGGACGTTTAAAACAAAACTGTTATTATTAATTAGTAAGTATAAATTTTTTGAGCCTTTTTAGAGAAAATCAAATCATTGTAGTAAATTATGCAAATTACTCTATGATGTCATGGTGACCACGCCCATAGCCACGCCCCCACCGCCACAGGTATCTTGGCAGTTTATGGGAAACACTGCATTGTTTAAACAAACTTTTTTAAACTGGCAAAAAGTCATCGTTTCAGCAAAAGACGAAGCTGTCTTCACTTCATTTCATTATAGATAACTTTGGATGTCCTTGCTGACATGGGCCACGAGGAGCTGAAAGAAATCGGGATCAATGCCTACGGTCACCGACACAAACTTATCAAGGGTGTAGAGAGGCTGCTGGGTGGCCAGCAAGGTAAGAAGGCAGGTTCAAAAAGGTTGTTTGTAAATGTTTTTCTTGAGCTATTTACCATGTTTTTTCTGGTTGTTTTTCCCCAGGTGGCAACCCATACCTTACATTCCACTGTGCCAACCAGGGCACCATCCTCATAGACCTCGCTCCAGATGACAAGGAGTATCAGTCTGTGGAAGAGGAGGTAAGTCACTGTGTGCTACACTAATACACATTGAAAATACACTTTATTAGATAGATAGATAGATAGATAGGTCTGTTTGGCTGTTTAAACCAACTGAAACATGTTTTCATTCTTTGTGTCTGTCTCCTAGATGCAGAGCACCATCAGAGAGCACAGAGATGGAGGCAATGCAGGCGGGGTCTTCAGCAGATACAACATCATCAAGGTCTGAATCATTTTTTAAACCAGGGGTCACCAACGCGGTGCCCGCGAGCACCAGGTCGCCCGTAAGGACCAGATGAGTAGCCCGCCGGCCTGTTCTAAAAATAGCTCAAATAGCAGCACTTACCAGTGAGCTGCCTCTATTTTTTAAATGTATTTATTTACTAGCAAGCTGGTCTCGCTTTGCCCGACATTTTTAATTCTAAGAGAGACAAAACTCAAATAGAATTTGAAAATCCAAGAAAATATTTTAAAGACTTGGTCTTCACTTGTTTAAATAAATTCATTAATTTTTTTACTTTGCTTCTTATAACTTTCAGAAAGACAATTTTAGAGAAAAAATACAACCTTAAAAATGATTTTAGGATTTTTAAACACATATACCTTTTTACCTTTTAAATTCCTTCCTCTTCTTTCCTGACAATTTAAATCAATGTTCAAGTATTTTTTTTTTTTTTAATTGTAAAGAATAATAAATACATTTTAATTTAATCCTTCATTTTAGCTTCTGTTTTTTCGACGAAGAGTATTTGTGAAATATTTCTCAAACTTATTATGATTAAAATTCAAAAAAATTATTCTGGCAAATCTAGAAAATCTGTAGAATCAAATTGAAATCTTATTTCAAAGTCTTTTGAATTTATTTTAAAATTTTTGTTCTGGAAAATCTAGAAGAAATAATGATTTGTCTTTGTTAGAAATATAGCGTGGTCCAATTTGTTATATATTCTAACAAAGTGTAGACTGGATTTTAACCTATTTAAAACATGTCATCAAAATTCTAAAATTAATCTTAATCAGGAAAAATTACTCATGATGTTCCATAAATTCTTTTTTTAAGTTTTTCTCTTCTTTTTTTCGGTTGAATTTTGAATTTTAAAGAGTTAAATTGAAGATGAACTATGTTTCAAAATGTAATTGTAATTTTTTTCGTGTTTTCTCCTCTTTTAAACTGTTCAATTAAGTGTAAATATCATTCATTATTAATAATAACATAGAGTTAAAGGTAAATTGAGCAAATTGGCTATTTCTGGCATTTTATTTAAGTGTGTATCAAACTGGTAGCCCTTCGCATTAATCACTACCCAAGAAGTAGCTCTTTGTTTCAAAAAGGTTGCTGACCCCTGTTTTAAACCTTTCAACCAACAGTTGTGTTGAACCTCCACTATGGACTGATTGAGCTCAATGCAAGATATCATTCATGGTCATTTTAAATGTCATTTTTTTGACTCGCAGATCCAAAAAATCGTGAACAAGAAGTTGCGGGAACGTTACACGCACAGGCAGAAGGAGATCGCAGATGAAAACCATAACCACCACAATGAGCGCATGCTGTTTCACGGTACGCACACTTGCCCTTAAAATCTCTTCTTGTCCTTTGCTTTTTTACATTCAATCCAAAGTATGTTGAACTTGTGTGCTGCAGATTCATACAGCAATCATGCCCGGCCTTGAGTTTCACAAGAAACCTTTAAAAAATAGCCTGTCCGCCATCCTTTCCTTATCAGAATTCAGGATGCTTTATTATTGTCCATTCTTAACATGTGCAAGACATGTAAGAACTGAAATTACATTTCGGGCACAGTCCCACTAAGAGCAGACATACGTTACAGCAGGGGTGTCCAAACTTTTTCCACTGAGGGCCGCACACTGACAAATCAAAGCAAGCGGGGGCCATTTTGATATTTTTTATTTCAAAAACCAATACAATATATGTATAAAAAATATACATTTAGGCCTCCACTCAGGCTTGATCCTGGGGACCCCACAGGGTTTTGGTCAAAAAAATATAAAAAATGTGTCATTATTCAGTATTATTATTTTTATTATTATTCAAGTCAACATTAGGTCTATCTGTCAATATAACGTTTTTAAAGATTAAAGTTGTATGCTCTTTTTGTCAAAGGAAACCCATTTTTTTAAATGGAAAAAATACAAAATATGCAATATTTTCACCCAATAAAATTTTTAAGTGGAATATTTGAGATTATATAATAATTGGAGCCTTAAAAAGGTCAATAACTCCTAACACCATTGATTTTAATTCATTATTATTTTTTAAGCAATGACACTTAAAAACAAATCACACTAAAATTATTGGGGATCCAAAAGGGTCCTACTCATTAAAGTGTTAAAAAATAAATGATAATTTTTTTTACTGTTTACTTTTAACACAATAATTTCGAGATCCACTTCAGATCTATCCGTCAATTATAAGTTTTATTGTTGTTTATGTTTTTTGTTTGTTCGTTTGAGACCCTTCTTTAAAAAAAAATAGCTCAGTTTTTTATATGGCAAACACAAATATGCAACATTTTCCCCAAAAAATATCTGAAAGTGGATTATCTAATGTGACGTAATTGGAGCCTTGAATAGGTCAATAATTCATAATGACATTGATTTTGATTCATTATTATTTTTTAAAGAAATAAACAGCCTGCATGGCAGCTTTGTTTTATTAGAGTAAACATTGCAACATTTTCTTGTTACATTTCACCTGTTTGCTCTTTTATAACACTTTTTATGTTTTTAATTTTTTTCAATCGTATTTTTAAAATGTGCCGTGGGGTCGTTAAAAAATTACCTGCAGGCCGCAAATGGCCCCCGGGCCGCACTTTGGACACCCCTGCGTTATAGGGAGACAAGAACAGGACTGAGGTGTGTGTGTTTGTGTATATGCCCATTGTCTTGAGTGTAGTGGTGTTGTGTCCATAGTTCTGGGGCCGTTCTGCATGCAATGCAAGCAAAGTTCGACTTCCAGCTGTCGTTGAGGAGGGAGGGAGGTCAAAAGCGTCCATCTTTGAGAGTCCTCGGGGTATGTTTACAGAACAGCCTGCTCCTGTTGTTGCAGCGTCAAGGCCATTCGAGGGAGTGGAATCGTAGATTAGGATTTTAGTTTTTCCGCGAGCAGACATTACAATGGCTTGTCTGTTCTATTCGTCCATGTTGGCTCTCATATCCAATTTTTCCCTTTCAACAAGCGTCTCCATGATGTGATCCATCTTGCAATTCAGTTCAGAAATCGCCCCAGACTGTGATCCCACAGCCCGGCCCACTCCTTCCATTGCGACGAACAGCCTTTGGGCTCCTTGAGTGGCTGCCATCGTCTTACGAATTTGACAATACACCAGAGCAATGCCCAGCCCAATCAGCAGGTGCCCCGCGATCACGGTTCCAAATAGGTAGATGTCTTCCACGTCCTCGATGGAAAGGACTGGGAGGCACATGATTCTCCATTTGTCCCAGGAATCTCTCACGTACCCCCGCAGCAATGGTTCCATCAGGGCAGCCAGGCTCCCCAGAACCTTTTTTCCCTGTCCAAAAGATTTTGTCAATTGAGTCGAGAGTCAAGCTAATCAATTCCATGTCTGATGTGTAGATTTGGAGGACAGCGCAAAGAAATGAGTTGTCATCTAAATATCTATTGTGTATCAGCTGGTAATGTTTCCACCCTCAGGTTCCCCATTCATCAACGCCATCATACACAAGGGCTTTGACGAGCGTCACGCCTACATAGGAGGAATGTTCGGGGCAGGTATCTACTTCGCGGAGAACTCCTCCAAGAGCAACCAGTACGTCTATGGCATCGGCGGAGGCACAGGCTGTCCGACACACAAAGACCGGTCCTGCTACCTGTGCCACAGGTGAGCTCGACTACTCTTGAAGCGCTTTAAAAATATCAATGGAAAGGTTCTGTCGTCCAACTCTTTTCTTGTTATTTGCAGGCAGATGTTGTTTTGCAGGGTGACCCTGGGAAAGTCCTTCTTACAGTTCAGCGCTATGAAGATGGCCCACGCTCCGCCAGGACACCACTCCGTGATCGGGCGACCCAGCGTGAACGGCTTGGCCTACGCCGAGTATGTCATCTACCGAGGAGAGCAGGTACATTTTCTACTCACAAATTACAAGTAGGGATGTCCGATAATATCGGGCGGCCGATAAATGCTTTAAAATGTAATATCGGAAATTATCGGTTTCTAAAAGTATAATGTATGACGTTTTAAAACGCCGCTGTGTACACGGACGTAGGGAGAGGTACAGAGTGCCAATAAACCTTAAAGGCATTTCCTTTACGTGCCGGTCCAATCACATATCTACCGGCTGTTCTCATCACGAATTAATGCAAGGCATACTTGGTCAACAGCCATACAGGTCACACTGAGGGTGGCCGTATAAACAACTTTAACACTGTTACAAATATGCGCCACACTGTGAACCCACACCAAACAAGAATGACAAACACATTTCGGAAGAACATCCGCACCGTAACACAACATAAACACAACAGAACAAATACCCAGAATCCCTTGCAGATGCTTGTTTTCATTCAGAAAAATCTACCTCTCTCGCGGGATGACAAGGAGAAAAAGAATTAGCCCACTCTTTGAGCTTCATCTGTTGCACAAATAGACTAATAGTCTGGACTGAGTGAAGCTGTTTTATTTACGTTTTGAGCCTTTTTTCCCCATGCACTTTAAAGGATGGCTGTGTTTTCTACTAGTCTAGACTGAAGCAGTTGTATTAATGTTCATGCACTTTAAAGGATGGCTGGGTTATCTACTAGTCTAGACTGAAGCAGTTGTATTAATGTTCATGCACTTTAAAGGATGGCTGTGTTATCTACTAGTCTAGACTGAAGCAGTTTTATTAATGTTCATGCACTTTAAAAGGATGGCTGGGTTATCTACTAGTCTAGACTGAAGCAATTTTTTATTTTTGTGCCTTTTTTGTTTTTATTTGCACATTTTTGTTACTCATACGAATACGTTAAGAACAGAGCAGGTTGAGCCCAGTTTCTAGTATACTATGGACTGAAGCTGTGTGCCTTCATTAGGGCCCGCATGGCCCATTGTAAAAGGAATCCCTGTGGGAGTCCTTTTACAATGGGACAGAAGGACCCTATTGAAATTGTGAGGTTTTATTATTATTATTATTATTATTATTATTCTTTATTCTTCCGCCGCCTCTTTGAGGTGTAATTTGACCCCTTTAACATGCTTCAAAACTCACCATATTTGACACACATCAGGACCTGCGAAAAAACCTAGCCCCAAAACTCAAAATTGTGCTCTAGCGCCCCCCTAGGAAAAAACACAGACAAAACTGCCTGTAACTTCCACTAGGAAGGTCGGAGAGACATGAAACAAAAACCTCTATGTAGGTCTGACTTAGACCTAGATTTCATACACTGACATCTTTCAGCAAAAATCAACAGGAAGTTGGAAATCACCCCTTCAAAACAAAAGTTTCATAAAAACACTCATTTTTGCCTCCTTGAGCTGTAATTTGACCCCCTTGAAATACTTCAAAACTCACCAAACTTTACACACACATCAGGACTGGTGGAAATTGCGATCTAATAAAAAAAACCGAACCTCAAAATTGCGCTCTAGCGCCCCCTAGGAATAAAACACAGACAAAACTGCTCCTCGGAGGAAAACACAGAGAAAACTGGTTGTAACTTCCGGTAGGAACGTCTTAGAGACATGAAACAAAAACCTCTATGTAGGTCTCACTTAGACCTACATTTCATAGGACACTAAGGACTAACACTGGACAAAAGTATTGGGACTCTAAGGACTAACACTGGACAAAAGTATTGGGACACTAAGGACTACCACTGGACAAAAGTATTGGGACACTAAGGACTAACACTGGACAAAAGTATTGGGACACTAAAGGACTACCACTGGACAAAAGTATTGGGACACTATGGACTAACACTGGACAAAAGTATTGGGACACTAAGGACTAACACTGGACAAAAGTATTGGGACAGTAAGGACTACCACTGGACAAAAGTATTGGGACAGTAAGGACTACCACTGGACAAAAGTATTGGGGCACTAAGGACTAACACTGGACAAAAGTATTGGGACGCTAAGGACTACCACTGGACAAAAGTATTGGGACACTAAGGACTACCACTGGACAAAAGTATTGGGACACTAAGGACTAACACTGGACAAAAGTATTGGGACAATAAGGACTAACACTGGACAAAAGTATTGGGACACTAAGGACTAACACTGGACAAAAGTATTGGGATACTAAGTACTAACACTGGACAAAAGTATTGGGACAGTAAGGACTAACACTGGACAAAAGTATTGGGACACTAAGGACTACCACTGGACAAAAGTATTGGGACACTAAGGACTAACACTGGACAAAAGTATTGGGACACTAAGGACTACCACAGTAGACAAAAGTTTTTGGACACTTAGGACTAGCACCAGCCAAATATGCGGGCCCAACCAACGCTGCTTGCAGCTTTAATTGTTTTTGTAGCTGTTGTTTTGAGGCATGTTTTTAAAAAAAAAAAAGCACTTTGTGACTTCAATAATAAATATGGCAGTGCCATGTTGGCACTTTTTTCCATAACTTGAGTTGATTTATTTTGGAAAAAGCGGGGCATCACAACAAAATTAGGCATCATTTTAATTCCAGTGTTAATTCCACGACTGTATATATTGGTATCGGTAATTAAGAGTTGGACAATATCGGAATATCGGCAAAAAAGCCATTATCGGACATCCCTAATTACAAGCACAGAAAATGAACAATATCCCAATTGATGTTTTTCCTCTGTGATTCCCTCAGGCCTACCCAGAGTACATCATAACATACCAGATCTTAAAACCAGAGAGTGTGGCCCAGTCTGCTGCAGCCGCTGAACAGAAGTCCTAGTCACTCACCACAACTAAATGCTATCATTTTGTCCTTTGTATAGACCATGCATAAGGAGGCGTATTGGTATTTTTCCAGTTTCCCCCCCGGTGGACTCCATGGTGACCAGTGCTTTGTGAGCAGATATGCTGTATAATTCTCTTCTACTCGTCTCTCTCCCATCCTTGTGCATTTAGCCGCATGCTAACACACGAGCATGTGAGGCCCAGTAGGGTGAGTGGGTGACTTACCCTATTTTTCCGAGTATAAGTCGCACCCCCGGCCAAACTATGAAAAAAAAACTGCGACTTATAGTCCGAAAAATACGGTATATTGGTAGTTTACCACGCATAAAGACTATGGAGAATGACCAACCTCTCATATATTTACACGTACTGTTTTAAATATGTGGACTATGAATGCAGCCATATCTGTGCTCGTACTGTACAGAGGATTCAAGGTGAACACTATCAAAAAGCTCATTCTGTAATATTGACTGAATTTTAAGGACAACACTGCTGACAGTTTTCAGTGCTTTTGGTTCTGTTGCATGTGCTGTATGGAAGGCGGAGATACTTTTGTTATGGCATTACAATATAGTCCTGTTAGAGCAGGGGTCACCAACCTTTTTGAAAGCAAGAGCTACTTCTTGGGTAGTGATTAATGCGGAGGGCTACCAGTTTGATACACACTTCAATAAATTGCCAGAAATAGCCAATTTGCTCAATTTACCTTTAACTCTATGTTATTATTAATAATTAATGATATTTACACTTAATTGAATGGTTTAAAAGAGGAGGAAACACAAAAAAATGACAATTACATTTTAAAACATAGTTTATCTTCAATTTCGACTCTTTAAAATTCAAAATTCAACCGAAAAAAAGAAGAGAAAAACTAGCTAATTCGAATCTTTTTGAAAAAATTAAAAAATAATAATTTATAGAACATCATTAGTAATTTTTCCTGATTAAGATTAATTTTAGAATTTTGATGACATGTTTTAAATAGGTTAAAATCCAATCTGCACTTTGTTAGAATATAAAACAAATTGGACCAAGCTATATTTCTAACAAAGACAAATCATTATTTCTTCTAGATTTTCCAGAACAAAACTTTTTCAAAGAAATTCAAAAGACTTTGAAATAAGATTTAAATTTGATTCTACAGATTTTCTAGATTTGCCAGAATAATATTTTTTGAATTTTAATCATAAGTTTGAAGAAATATTTCACAAATATTCTTCGTCGAAAAAACAGAAGCTAAAATGAAGAATTAAATTAAAATTTATTTATTATTCTTTACAATAAAAAATTAATTTACTTGAACATTGGTTTAAATTGTCAGGAAAGAAGAGGAAGGAATTTAAAAGCTAAAAAGGTATATGTGTTTAAAAATCCTAAAATCATTTTAAGGTTGTATTTTTTCTCTAAAATTGTCTTTCTGAAAGTTATAAGAAGCAAAGTAAAAAAATAATGAATTTATTTAAACAAGTGAAGACCAAGTCTTTCAAATATTTTCTTGGATTTTCAAATTCTATTTGAGTTTTGTCTCTCTTACAATTAAAAATGTCGAGCAAAGCGAGACCAGCTTGCTAGTAAATAAATAAAATTTTAAAAAAATAGAGGCAGCTCACTGGTAAGTGCTGCTATTTGAGCTATTTTTAGAACAGGCCAGCGGGCTACTCATCTGGTCCTTACGGGCTACCTGGTGCCCGCGAACACCGCGTTGGTGACCCCTGTGTTCGAGTATGCTCAGTAACACAGCTTGGTTGCAATGTCAAACCTGGTAATAGCACACACATATGGATGCTGTACATGGAAAGCATTATGTATGATCGACTATCTTAGCGTTGAAACATGCTTGTGATGATAGCCAGTGAACTCATCAAAGCATCCTGCTCTCACCGTCTTTGCAAATACATCCCATGCAGAAGGATTTGCACTTTTACATAGATACCTATTTAAGTTATTTGAATTGAAAAAACATTTTCAGGAAAAAAAAAATGTGTACAGGTTGTGTAAATGGTTGTTTATAACTTGCTGTTTAACAGTGTCTTAA